>NW_015168696.1:388430-467382 GCF_001447785.1 Gekko japonicus
AGATGACAGAGCATCACTTGCCCCAGAGTCCCTATCTATACCTTGTGGCTAATAGCTTCCCCAGTCAAAATGGCCTCCTCCTGAAAGGTGCATTGGAGGGGGGGGGATATATCCCTTTTGGCAAAGTAAACAAGGGACGGCAGCTGGCTGAATGTTGCTAATGTCAGACAGATTCATGGAGGATTTATTAGAGAGATTTCTGGACCCCAAGTCTACCAGTGGCTAATAGCCATGGTGACTAAAAGGAACCTCCACGTTCAGAGGCCAGTCAACCTCTGAATCCCAGACCCAGGAGGCAACATCAGGGGAAGGCCTCTCTGCCCTGTTGTTGGCCCACTAGAGGAACTGGCTGGCTACTTTGTGAGACAGGATGCTGGGCTATTTGGATCACTGGTCTGTATCAGCAGGGTTCTTCCTATGTCTTTATGAAGGTCTCAGCCTCTGTGTCCTGTTGTAGGTCCTCCAGAGGAACAGGTTGGCCATTGTGTGAGGCAGGGTGCTGGACTATTTGGACCACTGGTCTGATCCAGCAGGGCTCTTCTGTTCTTTGGTTTGGTGTAGTGTACACCAGTTTGGTGTAGTGGTTAAGTGCGCGGACTCTAATCTGGGAGAACCGGGTTTGATTCCCCACTCCTCCACTTGCACCTGGCTGGATGACCTTGGGCAAGCCATAACTCTGGCACAGCTGTTCTTGAAAAAGAGCAGTTTCTGTCAAGAGCTCTCTCAGCCCCGCCTACCTCACAGGGTGTCTGTTGTGGGGAGGGGAAGGAGTTTGTAAGCCGCTCTGAGACACGTTTGGGTAGTGAAGGGCAGGGTATAAATCCAATCTCCTCCTCTTCTTCTTATCTGTCCTGTGGTTGGCCCTCCAGAGGAACTGATTGGCCACAGTGTGCGATGGGATGTTGGCCTAGATGGACCCTCACTTGTCTGATCCAGCAGGGCCCTTCTTACCAGGGGAAGGCCTCGACCTCTATGCTGGAATGGATGGACCACTGGGCTGATCCAGCAGAGCTCTTCTGATGTTCTCATGAAGGCCTCAGTCTCTGTGTCCTGTTGTTGGCCCTGCAGAGGAACTGGTTGGCCAACTGTGTGAGACAGGATGCTGGACTAGACGGACCGCTGGTCTGATCCAGCAAGGCTCTTCTTATGTTCTTAATGTTTTCAAAGCCCTTTTTATTGCGTTCATATGTTTTAAGTGTGCTCCTAGGCAAGGGAAGCATAAAAGCAGCTCGAAGTTGGGCATCTGATTTGTCACCTGCTGTTCCTGCTAGGGAGGAGGATTAGTTCAGCAGCCCAACAGGCAAGAACTGGAAACTTAGCAGAAGTGAAAGTTTGCTTTGGGGGAAGAAACAAGCAAACAAAAACAGGGTTTAAAATAAAAAGTCTTTGAGCCAAAAGGACCAGCAACAGCGGAGTTGTAATTCAGAATATTTTGCTCAAAATAAAACCAGGAACATTCAAAAGGCAACAGAACTGGTTAACCACAAGCAACGGAAAGAAGGAAACAAAAGAGTCCAGGGGGAAAAAAACTGTTAAGGAACAACAACAGAAGAGTACATTGTACTTATACATCATTTCACACAGCAGCATCGACCAGGCTCACGTCGAAAGATAACAACTCGTGAAAGAAGCAAAGGAAGCAAAAGCCCAGATCTTGATCATCGGCACTGAGTAGAAATGAAAACGACATAATAAAACGGAGCTTTCTGTACTGAAACACTAAGGGGTTTAGCCTTTTAACATCTAGCATAGCTGTTAAATTAATAAAATAACTTTTTTAAAAGAAGTGTAACAAAAACCGTTTAATTTTTTCTTATGTTATTTTTTTTAAAAAAAAACTATGTTAAACAAAACAACAGTATTCCTAAGGAGCCAAACTGTTCTCCCTAGGCATAAAAGTCACCCTCTTGGTTCAGAGAACCCATCACGAGGTCCACACAATGGCTTTCCATTCCCATTTTGAGAGTTCAAGATGGTACCCACTTCCCCATTGCTGACCTCTGGACAGAAAAGGAAGGGCTTGCACCCGTTCCGCACTGTGGGGACCCCGCTGAGGCGACGCCTCCTAAGAACCTTTGGAGATGCTCCAAGGACCAGTTCTATTGGTGGAGCCCCATCGCTACCAAGGGGATGTGTCTCTTGAGCTTCGTAAACGCAAGAGCTTCGTGTTCAGTCTACACAAGACAGGGATCCCCTATCGAAACTGTAAAACACCCACAACTCATAAAATATTGCAGCCGATACACATGGGGAATTTGGGTACGCCCCCAAAAAGTAATGGGCTGCCACAAGGTTATATGAGCATAAGGAGACATTAGATTAATCCTAACTGCATTTTGGGCTTCTTCAGACCCTGGGGCCAAAATCACAATTTCAAGATCCACAAGTATCTCCCACCCCCAAAATTTGCAAGAAAACTCACCTCTTCTTTTGGAATGGGTATGCATGAGAGTCATTTTCAGGGACTTGCAGAAAACGACTCGGCTAATACATATTAAACATTCCAAATGCAGGTAATTTTTGCTCCTAGACACAGGAGCGATTTGGTGGGAGCTCTCGTATTTGAAACCGAAAGCACACTGGCCGTTAGCGTCCAGGCATTTCAGAACAGCCACAAGATGAATTTCACCCCAAAGGGAATTGAATTAACAGACTAAATCTGCCAAGCTTTTATTGTTAAAATATTCTCCTTTCTCTTTGAAAGCATTCAAACTAATGCTAAGACAGCTGCAGGTGGCACCCTTGCGAGACGTTCAAGGAACAGAGGGGCTAGAAAACTGAACAGGAAGCATGACTTTTGCAGAAAACATAAGTCTCTCTTTTCCACAAAACTGTTTAAACTTGTCAACTTCCTCCAACCCCATCCACCGTATAGAAGTTCTTCCGTGACCGCCTTACATGCAACGGGTCTGCCCACGCATGCATTTGTTTAAATAAATGGAACTTAAACAGGATCAAATCCTGGTAGAGGATGCCTCATATTCCCAAATACTGTGGGCCTCAAATATTTTGGTTCCCAGGACAGAAAATCCTTAACACGATATGCAGTCCAATGTACAGGTAATTTCCTGGAAATCTGCAAGAGTCCAGCAGCGCCTTAAAGACGAACAAAATCTGTGGCAGGCACTGCTCACCTTTTCATAACAGTGACTCACAAAAGCTCACACCCTGCCACAAATTCTGTTAGTCTTTACGGTGCTCCTGGACTCTTGCTGTTTTCTGCTTCTACTGCTACAGGCAGCCTAACACAGCTACCCATCTTAATCTATCCCGGAAACATGCACAGGAGAGTTTCCCAGCACACTGCGTCCTATGCTACAGATTCCCGCACCTTCCACTCCACCAACCTTTTTATTTTTTTATTTTTTAAAACTTATTTATTTGTAATTTTTCAACATACCCTCAAAGGGGGTTTTACATAGGAAACAAGTAATAACAACAAAGTCATGAATACAAGTTTAGGAGTTCTACATAGGTATTACTACAATTTATTGTTGTTATTATCTATCCACTTATAGAATTTTTCCCATCTCTGATTGTACATTGTTACATCTCTATTATGCAGTATCATAGTCAGCTTGTCCATTTCTACCGCTTCCAGTACTTTACATACTAATTCTTTCTTAGAGGGAATGCCCTCTTGTTTCCAATATTTGGCAATGAGAATACGGGCAGCAGTTAATATATACGTGATAACACATTTTATATTTTCGGGGTATTCGTCCGGCATCATGTTTAAAAGAAACAGTTCTGGGGTGAAAGGTATAACTCGATCCACAATAACTAAGATAAATCTGTATACCTTAAGCCAAAAGCTCTGTATTATGGTACATCTCCACCAAGTATGAAAGTATGTGCCCACATTATTTTTACATTTCCAGCAATTATTGGAAAGGTTTGGGTAACACTTAGCTAGTTTCTCAGGTGTTAAATGCCATCTGTGGGCCATTTTGTACACGTTTTCTTTATAGGGAATAGATCGCAAATACTTCATTGATCCCCATGTCTTGGCCCAGGTGTCTATATACTCCACCAACCTTAACAGCCTCTGAACCTGAAGCAAGGAAACACACCTTAACAGCTGTTGTACAGTAGATGATTTTACACAGATCTCCAAAACACAACACAAGATTGATGTCTCAGCTTGGAGGGATCCTGTTAAGGGTTACCAAACCGACAGACCCGAAAGACTTTGAGCTGTCCGCTCCAGCCGAGGGAATTAACAGCCTCCTCTCTTTGGGCGCCTCCTTTAATAAAACTTAAAACAAGAACCCCAAAGAGAAGTTATCCCCCCCCGGATTTGGTTCAACTAAGAACTTTCTGTGGCTAATTAGCCTTCATGTTCTAATGTTGTTGGGGAAGGAAAAACAGGAAGACCGTTACGCAAGACTTATTACGGAAGAGTAATACCAAACAAAGGTTAACAATATGCCATTGTAACCGAGAAACAGATGTAGAAGTGTCCAAAGAAAGACACAGAGAGAGAGAGAGACACCGCTTGAAATAATCATGGTACTCTGCAAAAGGTGACTTTCACAGACTGAATAGGAAAGCTGTTGTAGATTTTCCGGGTTGTGTGGCCGTGGTCTTGGCACTGTAGGACCTGACGTTTCGCCAGCAGCTGTGACTGGCATCCTCAGAGGTAAAACACAGAAAGACGGGGTACTCTCTGTGTCAAAGTGAGAAGAAAAATGGTAGGCAGGTCTTTCTGTGTTATACCTCCGAGGATGCCAGTCACAGCTGCTGGCGAAACGTCAGGTCCTACAATGCCAAGACCACGGCCACACAACCTGGAAAAAATCTACAACAGCTAATGAACTCCGTCTGTGAAAGCCTTCGACAACATATTGAATGGAAAAGGTATCCCAACAACACTCATCACCAATCCTCCCTCTAAGCTGTGGAGTATTGTGAGCAAAGTTCTACATTGTGGAGCTACTGGCATTACAGTTGTGAGCAGGCGATTTGGCTACTGCATAAATTAGTTGGCTTTGGAGCCATCCGCCCTGAGCGAAGGCAAAAATGGGTGAGCTGGAGGCTAAAAAGCTGTGAGCTAGCTCACACTAACTCAGCTTAGAGGGGACACTGGTCTGCACTAGTAAGACAAATCCAGTCCGTCCCCCCCCTTACCTCTTCCTAAAAGTACACATCTTGTAAGTTCTATCTTGCCAAACCATTAACATTCCCCCCACACATGCTCTTTCAGTAGGCATGTTCCTCCCCAATTTAAGCAGCATGAAGTATCAATGGCTCCTATTCTTTCAGCTTTTTACAACATACATAAAGCAAAACCCAGAAAACCACATGGGGTTTCTGTTCCTATTCACCCATCCGCCTGTCCAATCACAATCAAGGGCCCTTCATGCTTACATGAAGGCAAAGAGAGGCGCTATTAAGAAAATGTGTCTTTCTTTTACAGACGAACAGTCTTGGAGACTATAGATTCAGGGGAGTAGCCGTGTTGGTCTGAAGCGGCAAAACAAAGTTCGAATCCAGTGTCTTAAAGTTGCCACTGGATTCGTGTTTTGGAGACGGCCAGTCCCACAAAGATTCCAGCTGAAGCTGCCTTATATCAAGTCGGATGGTTCCGGATGGTGAAAGCACAAAGGGACTCCAGGGAAACCCAAAAGGAAGTGTCTATATTGGGCCTACGGGCAACAAAATGGCGGACGTACGTTAGTGCAAAGTGATCCACATTTGGGCAAAAATTTTTTTCTTAATTTTACACACATATCTATTGAGTCTGAGCTGGTGATGACAAATCGGGGGGGGGGGAGAGAGACCTTGGCGTGTGGTGGACATTTTGCTGAAAATGCTTGGTTTGGTTCCAATTTTTAAAAAGCAAACTCCATGTGAGAGACCATCAGGAAAAGTATTGCACATAGCACAGCTGGTCTAATAAAGACCTTGAAACAAGTCCCCGTTGCAAGTTTTTCTGCGGATGCTGACAGATGCTGGCGGATGCCAGAATTAGGATGAGAACCTAGATGGCGAATTGGTCTAATCCTGCATGGCTCTTGGCTTCAGACCGTTGGTCCATTTATAGTTTATAGCGGGAATTAAGATTGCTGGGAAAAAGATCAACAACCTCAGCTATGCAGACGATACCACTCTAATGGCAGAAAGTGAAGAGGACCTAAAGAGCCTCTTGCTCAGGGTAAAAGAGGAGAGCGCAAAAGTGGGCTTGAAGCTCAACATAAAAAAAAACTAAGATCATGGCATCCGGCCCCATCACTCCTTGGCAAATAGAAGGGGAAGTCGTGGAAGTAGTGACAGACTTCACGTTCCTGGGATCCCAGATCACCACAGACTGTGACAGCAGCCATGAAATTAAAAGACGCCTGCTCCTTGGGAGGAAAGCGATGGCGAACCTAAACAGCATGATAAAAAGTAGAGACATCACCCTGCCAACAAAAGTCCGCATGGTCAAAGCAATGGTATTCCCAGTAGTCATGGATGGCTGCGACAGTTGGACTCTAAGGAAGGCCGAGCGCCGAAGAATAGATGCTTTTGAACTATGGTGCTGGAGAAGACTCTCGAGAGTCCCTTGGACTGCAAGGAGATCAAATCAGTCAATCCTAAAAGAAATCAACCCTGACTGTTCCCTGGAAGGCCAGATACTGAAACTGAAGCTCAAATACTTTGGCCACCCAATGAGAAGGGAGCACTCACTGGAGAAGACCCTGATGCTGGGAAAGATTGAAGGTCAAAGAAGACGGGGACGGCAAAGGATGAGATGGTCAGACAGTGTCATAGATGCAACGAACATGAAGTTGAGCCAACTTCAGAGGACGGCGGAAGACAGGAGGGCCTGGCGCGTTCTGGTCCATGGGGTCGCGAAGAGTCGGACTCGACTGTGCGACTGAACATCAACTGCCTAATCTGACTGTCAGGATCTCTCTAGCACATAGAGGTGTTTCCCCAGTGCCCACGCCAGCTGACCCTTTATTAGGAAAAGCTTGAGACCGAACTTGGGACCTTCTGCATGTAAAGAAGGCACCCCCGCCACTGCGCTGTGGCTCCCTCCCCAGGAGACACACTGTCCGGTGCTGACTTGGGAGTCCCATCACACGTCAAGTCTGCATTCAGACTTACACCCACAGCACGAGAAGATGTTACTGCAGGACCCTTGAAGACAACGCCCACGCCTTTGCTTATTCCTGCAGCTCCTGGTCCAAATAAGACCCAGGAATCTCTGCTTGCCCCCCCCCCCAATGTCCAGTCTGGCCCCAACGTTTTAATAACCTGCTTTACACGCATGCCCACGCGAGAGGGCCGAAATGGCACCTCCTCCCTGAATCTGAATCGACCATTTCAGTGAAGAACGGAAGGGAAAGCGCCCCCCCCCCCCGCTTGGCTCCTTGCACCAGCCGGGTTCCCTACCCACTTCAACCACGCGCTACGCTTGGTCATCCAAGCGACTGGCAAGTCACAGGGCTCTGTTTCCAGCCTCGGCCCCAGAAACTAGTCCTGTTGCTCCAATACTGATGGGGGAGCGAGAATTGCAATTACGAGAAGCGCTACGAAGATGTGAAATCTGCCACAGGGGTAACAGCTCTCTCCCCGTCGCTCAGAAATATCCCAAGTTGGCAGCAATCGGTTTCCTTGAAACTGAAAAACAACCAACCACCAGAAACGGTTTCGTAATATGGGACACAGATGGAATATCTGCTACAAAACCACCCACAGAGCTGTATTAAACAAGTCACTGTGAAAAAGTGCATCCCATAATAACCCTTATCTGTGCACGCACGCACACCCCCCCCTATTCGAATCTGCCACTCTTACCACCATGACGGACAACAAGTGAGTCTATTGCCTGCCTTCTCTGCTCTGCTTTAGCACAGATGGTTTGGGAAGAGCCGTTACTGTATTTTCAACACCACAGGAGAGTCTTGCAAGAAACAAGTTCTAGAATCTGTAACAAGAGTCATGCTTGGACAAGCTTTCCCGGTGTCCTGCCACAACACACAACGGGATACTGTTAAAACACTAGGAAGACCATGCCATCGACCATTTCAAACAACCTAATCCACGGGGGCCTCAACTGGCCCCCTTTTTCTTCTCTGAGAAGCAAATTAAACATGCTGCCGTCCAAAGCAAGAGAAACCGCCCGCCCATCCGGACCTTAGCATCCACACGGGGGTTCGTTTAAACTGGACTGTTCCCCTTGACCAAAGCAGGTGCATGACTCTTGATGCTCTGGCAAAAGGTGGAAAGGCACCTGAGTGAAGCTTCTCAGGCACAGGATTTTCACCTGGGTGAAGCCGACAGGCCCACTGCAAAGAAAATTCAAAACAGGAACACGAAGACAGCTCGGATGGACACAAAGATGAAAAAGATGACACTAATGGCGACCATGAGGTCTTCCGTTAACTGAATAGGCTGGATCGGCAGTCCCTGCGTTTATCTCCTAGAAAACACAAGGCAGTTCTGCCTTGGTCTACAGGAGGAATAGAATCATAGAATGTTAGAGCTGGAAGGGACCTTTCAGGTCATCTAGTCCAACCCCCTGCACACTGCAGGAGCAGAGCCGAAAGACAGTCCTACAACATACCAGAAAGATGGTCATCCAGCCTCCGCTTGAAAACGTCCAGCGAAGGAGCATCCACCACCTCCCGAGGCAGACTGTTCCACTGCTCAACCACTCTGCTCTCTCCCTCATTTGAGAAAACTACTGACGGCCCTCGAAAGCTACATCTTGCTACGGCCTTTCCCACACAGCGGCAATGTCGCAGGTTATTTTGTGCCACTTCTTGCCCCCAAACGACAGGCACACGTGCTGCTGGAAGATTCAGGACTTTCTCACAATACAAGAACTTGTGGGCACTCCATGAAATTGCTGAGCGGTCGGGTTAGAATGGATAAAAGGAAGTACTTCTTCACCCAGAGTGATTAACACATGGAATTCACTGCCACAGGAAGTGGTGGGTGCTACAAGCATGGACGGCTTCAAGAGGGAATTAGATAAGCAAATGGAGCAGAGGTCCATCAGTGGCTATTAGCCACAAGGTATAGATAGGGACTCTGGGGCAAGTGATGCACTGTCTTCTTGGTGCTTGGGGGGGTCAACAGTGGGAGGGCTTCTAATGTCCTGGCCCCACTGGTGGACCTCCTGATGGCACCTGGTATTTCTGGCCACTGTGTGACAGAGTGTTGGACTGGATGGGCCTTTGGCCTGATTCAACATTGGCATCTCTTATGTTCTTATAAGAGGGAATTGGATAAACCTATGGAGCAGAGGTCCATCAGTGGCTCTTAGCCACAAGGTATAGATAGGGACTCTGGGGCAAGGGATGCTCTGTCATCTTGGTGCTTGGGGGGGGGGTCAACAGTGGGAGGGCTTCTAATGTCCTGGCCCCACTGGTGGACCTCCTGATGGCACCTGGTATTTCTGGCCACTGTGTGACACAGAGTGTTGGACTGGATGAGCCTTTGGCCTGATCCAACATCGGCGTCTCTTATGTTCTTATGTACCACCTATTGCACATTTCGAAAAGGAGACATTTTATTATTAAACTTGATTACAAAGCTTTAACTGGTGCCAACAGAAAGGCTTATTTTAAGCAGGTGCTCAGCCGCCGATAGCTAGCTGCATCGATAAGACATGCCAAACGCCCGATCCCTCTTCTAAAACTGGGATTCCTCCGCATGTACCCAAAATACCGGCACTAACCGTGCAAAGGGACTGATGTGTTGTTTTCCGTTTTGGACATCTGGGCTTTATTAAAAGGAAAAAAGCTACTTTAAAGGCTGAGATAGTGTATCCCTCTTCTGTAACGATACAAGCTGTTAATATGACAGCGGAATAGTACATTCTTCCTTACAAAATAATCAAGGGCTTCCAGGACACTGGAATGACTGGATTTGTTGAGGGCTCCACTGATTTAGCTAAGAAAGCAACGCGGCCTCGCAACAAACATCCCCGTGGGCCAACTGTTGACTTACATTCATTTCTAGGAAAGGGCAAAACTTAACAATTCAAGGCACGTGTACCCTTAACGTTTTCCCAACCCCTATGGCTCTCAACGAAGATATCCTGGGACCCGTAATTCTGCGACGAGGCTAGGTGGGAGACCAGTCCCTTCTTAGCACCCTCACAGAACTACAACTCCCAGGGTCCTTTGCGGCAGGGAAGCCATGGCGCTCACATTGGGTTCCAACCAGCTTTGTAGGGTCAAAGTGTTCTCGGGAACCGGTGCTCCCTTAGATTGGCTGTGGTCAGCTGGGCTGTGGGCACGCAGAAGGGAAACACAGCTGTTTCCGAAGGGGAAGAATGATGGCCCACAGAGGGTGCCCTCCTCGCAACTGCCACGTGATCATCACTGGTGCTCCAAAAGACCACGTCTCTTTCCTCTCAATGAAAACACAGCTTACCCTCCCGACGACGACTAAAAACCCAGCCGACACACAGATACTGAGGAGAGAAAAACACCGCAGGGCTGCAGCCACATCTAGAAAGCACGGCCCTGTTGAGATAACCCCAAGAACCAGGATCCAACAGAACTTTGTGGGCTAATGAGCTTTCAAATGTATTACGCTCTGGGTGGCAGGGCTTCCGAGGGGAAGCTTCATTCCCACACTGACGGGTGTGTGGTGAGACAGCGCTGAAGGACGAATAGAGAGGTTCAAGCATTCTTCCCCCCCAAGAACAATGGAGCAAAAAATAACAGCCCAGAATCAATGTTCCCTCTAAGCTGTGGAGTCTTGTGAGCAAAAATTCTACTATGTGAGCTACTGACATTAAAGTTGTGAGCAAGGATTTGGCTACTGCATAAATCAGTTTGCTTTGGAGCCATCCTTCCTGAGCTGAGACAAAAATCTGTGAGCCGGAGGCTAAAAAACTGTGAGCTAGCTCACACTAACTCAGCTCAGAGGGAACACTGGTCCAGATGTACACATATTGCAATTCCCGGGAACTACAGATTTCTCCTCAGTTCTAACCTACGTGGTCCCAAGTTTGGTGGCAACAAGAAGTAAAGCAAGATGGCCGTTACTGAGAAGAGTGAAAGGAAAAATTAGCGATTGCGGCATACATTCCAAGCCTTGTCTTCTCGCCTATAAGAACCCACCGTGACCCTGCGGGGCAATGTCTGCATTGTGCTCTATGCATGCTGGAGTAGACACAGGTACACTTCACTGCCCCAAAGGCAGCCCCCTTACCCATTGACTTGCCATGCATTTTCCCCCCCCCCCCCCCCAAGCCTTCCGGGTTGATCAGTGCACAGAACCTTCGTCCCCCACCCACCTTCCAGATCTCCAGAGCAAACCTATTGCTGGGATGAAAACAAGTTACATTCTTCGTAGTGAGAAAGCAAACGGAGCGCGGGCTGGATTTCTCTTTTGGTCGCTGGAGCAAGGCCACAGCCAGCCTGCCCGGCACACAGATCTCAATGCTAGCCACGTCTTTGTGCGTTTGGAGCAAGTCTGGCGGAACGTGCTTTTTCTGCCGGTGCGCCGGCATTGACCGGAATTGCTCAAAACAATAGTTAGCGTTGCGGACAGGACAACATACAAAACATTTATTGCAAGTTGGTAACGAAGCGGAACTACAAGCGAGACTCAAAGGAAGGAAAAAAAGTTTTTTAAAAAGGAAATCTCTAAAAAACAATAACGATAATAATAACAATTAATACAAATAAGAAGTTCATGTTGGAGTAGCCAAGTCCGTCTGGACTGGAACGAGTTGATATCTGAGCTGGTCCACAAGGTAAAGGTCCCATTTTATTGTATTCTGCACGTCCCTGTCCGTTCGTGTTCAGGAGTGTAACGCTTAAGGAAAACCTTCCCCCCCCCCCCAGCATCCTCTGTTTCACCAGGTGAGATCGACAGCCCTGGGGTTCTTCACTTTCGGCAGCTCTGGAGGCACCTGGGAAATGCTGGATGCTCTGGAACCTCGTTTTCCTTGGATGGAGAAATTAAAACCGCTAACAAAAATGAAGAAGAGAAACGACAAAAAGAAACCCAATCAAGAACTGACCTATACGAGTGTAGCCACTCATGTAAACCTTAACAGAATTGGTTTCTTGTTGGGTTCCCCGGCTCTACGGCCGATCGAGACTCCGGCAGAAGCTTCTCTTCCCGCGAGATTCAAGTTTGTACCCGGAAACTCTTCTTCTCTGCGTTGTGTCAGCTGCCTGGCGTGGTGAAGGTAAGAAGCAAGGGGTGGGAGCGGGGGCAGAGCACGTGGGCTGCGGAGTTCCGGGGCGGTCTCCTCGGAGGCCCCCGGCTTGGACTTTTTTTCTTTTGACGAGGAATCGGAAATACTCGTGCTTTCGAGACGAAAAGATTGTGCGCTGGCTTTGAACCATACACGCTGACGCTTCACTGGTTCTTTAAGACTCTTGGGGGACGACTTCCATCAGCTTCTGACAGAGGACCGTCGTGGAGTCTGGCAACGGGGAAAAGGGAGAACAAAAGGGAATTTTTTGAGAATTGTGAGGTTCTTTGTGCCGCAAAACACCTCATAGGTGTTTCAGGAACACTCAATGCAGCAGCCGACTCTTTTTATCAGCAAGGTTGGTTACTTCCTCCCATCATCTACATTCAGGCCAAGGAAGGGCTGGAGGGAGGGAGGGAGGGAGGGAGGAAAGGAGGTGGGGACAGGTGCAGTGGAGGTGAAATAAGTGTCTGGAGAGGTGCAAAGGGGTTTCGCTGCAACGGAGGCTGCCCGCTGTGGCTCTGTGAGAGAGCTGGACTCTTCAATATATATTTTTTAAATCGAGAGGCCCTGGCGTTAAGTCAGGGGGGGCGGACCCGAAATGCCTCACTGTAGCTACAGGCCTGGTTCTGGGACTGGAATCAAGGGCCCCAGAGTGGTAGAATGACAGGCTCCAGAGTGGAATGACAGCCCCCTGGGGATAGCTGTTATCCCAGTCCCAGAAAACTCATGCTACCCCCAGGGGCTGTCCTTCCACTCTGGAGCCTTATCAGAACTATGGCTTGCCCGAGGTCATCCAGCCAGGTGCAAGTGGAGGAGTGGGGAATCAAACCCAGTTCTCCCAGGTTAGAGTCCGCGCACTTAACCACTACACCAATAAGCCTCCCCCCTAGCCTCGAAAGGTATGGCTTCAGGTGCCCCCGCCATCTAAGGCTAGATGGATGGCAATCCAACAAAAGGGCCTTCTCGGTTGCAGCACCAAAACTTTGAAACTTCCTCCTGAGGGAGAATTGTCTGTCTTCTTCTACTGGCATCTTTTACCAGCAAATGAAGGCTTATCCGTTTTGTTTGGCATATCCCCCCCCCCCCCCCCCCCCCACCATATCCTCCCCCCCCCCCCCCCCTCCTTCCCGGCGCTGGTGTTCTTTGGGTTTTGGTTTTTTAAATTGAATCATTTTACAAGTTTAAATTATTTGCATTTGTTCAAATGTTTTAATGTTTGCTGCCTAGATGAGCCTGGATCAGATGGAAATTTCAAAGAAATAAAATGAAAATAGCACTGTGGATTTATCCCTGGGGTGGTTGTTGGGTTTTTTTTTGGGGGGGGGGGGCCCTCTGGTTAATCAGGTTTTTCAGGTGTGTGTCATTTCAGATAACCGCACAACCAGTTTAATCAGACACAGCATTCGTTCCTCAAGCTGCCTTCTACTGCAGGGGTGTCAAACATAAGGCCCGGGGGCCGGAAGCGGCCCTTGCCAGGGCTCTTATGTGGCCCGCAAGCAGCTGGTACAAGGGAGGGAGCAGGAGACTGCTCATGGGGGAGTCGGTGGAGCCACTCTGACTGTGACTTCAGCATGGCAGAACAACTTCATCTACAGCAGTCAAGCAGCGTGGGAGCATCTGCCCAGCAGTGTTCCCTCTAAGCTGAGTTAGTGTGAGCTAGCTCACAGTTTTTTAGCTTCCAGCTCACAGATTTTTGTCTTAGCTCAGGAAGGATGGCTCCAGCGCAAAGTAATTGATGCAGTAGCCAAACCGCTTGCTCACAACTTTAAGGCCAATAGCTCACAAAGTAGAATTTTTGCTCACAAGACTCCACGGCTTAGAGGGAACATTGCTGCCCAGTGCTGCACCTCTTGTTCTTCAGTCTGCCCATATGGGTTTCCCTTTGCACACACAACCCTTCCAGCCCATGGGGCCTTGCAGTGAAGATACGACAACTCGGGAGTTTACCAGCTGCTGTCCTTTAATCAGGGCTATTTTGGGGCAGGAACGCACAGGAATGGAGTTCCGGCTGGCTCCTGAGTTGGCCACGGCCAGCAGGAACTCATTAGCATAACAGGCCACACCCAATAGCAGAAACTCATTAGGACTGGCTACATTAGGGGTGTGTGGCCTAACATGCAAAAAGGCCCTGGGTTTTGACAACAAACAAGGTAAAGAGAATAAGAAGCAAAAGGTGGGTGTGGCTGGATGACCACACTTCTGGTAACATGGGGGTGTAGCCTAATATGTTAATGTGCTGTCAGGGGTGTGGCCTAACATGCTAATGAGTTTTGCTGTTGGGTGTGGCCTATTATGCTAATGAGTTCCTGCTGGGCTTTTTCTACAAAAAGAGCCCTGCCTTTAATACAGTTTATATGTCTGGTACCTGGCATTATGATTTATGCCACACATGGCCTGGCCCGACAAAGTGACATCTATCTCAGATCCAGCCCTTGTGACAAATGAGTTTGACACCTCTGTTCTACTGACTCAGACCCTGGGTCCATCAAGGTCAGTCTTGCCTACTCGGGCTGGCAGCCGCTCTTCAGGGTTTTGGGCAGAGAAAGGTCTTTCCCATCACCTCCTTCCTGGTCCTTTTTAAGTGGAAATGCCAGGGATTGAACCTGGGACCTTCTGCATGCAAAGCAAAAGCTCTTCCACTGAGCCACAGCCCTTCCCCAAGAAGCGCGTGTCTCCTTTTGGCTCTTTGGCAAAGTACACCTTCCTTCCAGCCGAAAGCCTGCACGGCCGACTGCGGCTCGTGACATTCAATCTCTGGCTGCCCTGGGATGCTGGGGTGGGGCTGATCGAGTGCAGCGTGGTACACAAGAGGACTGCGTGTTTCGCGTTAAGGCACTTAAAAACATTTGATGCCGCATTTCCTACAAAACTCTGCAGAATACTCTGCAGAAACAAGCTTGCAGGACGCAGAGTTATGATCTAATTTGTCACTCGGCGGCTATAAAAGTGGCCGTCCTGGGAATGGAGACCAATAACCAGAAATGGGAAGAAAGGAAGCAGAGAAGCCCTGGAGTTCTGAAGAGAAACTCTTGTGTGCCCCGTCCCCAAAGAGCTGAGCAAGTCGGGCTCTTCCACTGGCCGGCATTTCTAGGTCAGCCCTTTCCTATTGTCTTGACGGCGCCAGAGACAGATGGTGTCATTTAGTTACAAGGAGACCGTCCAGGGACACTTCTTAATGATTCTGCCGTTCAAACAGAAACAGAGTTTCCAAGGCGAAAGAGAAGCCACATGGACCATGAGCCAAAAAACGTTCCAGAAGTCTGCTTTTTTGGAGTACAGGCAGATGACAAACTGGGTTGGACTGCTCATGTTTTGAATGTTCTCCCGCTACTGGGAATGAAGATTGCAGGGAGAGGTCCTCCGGACTTGTCCCGTCAATCAAAGAAGCTTGCTTGGTTCCCAGAAATTGGGGAATGGATAAAGAAATTAATATTCATGGTTGAAATGGACAAGATGACAAGGAAACTTAAGAACCTTGAGGCAGAAGAATTCTATGCAGATTGGAAAGACTTTAAAGAGTATCTAGAAAAATATTGGGATGTAAAGGATAATTTAATTTGCTTTGACAATTATTGAAAAGTTAATGCTATTAGAGGAAAGTTAATTAAGAGAAAATACTAGTAGAAAGAAGCGTTACCAGTAGATTATGACTAAAAGATAAGTGGAAAATAGAAAAGAACTAAGAAATGGGCTGGAGGTTGGAGCACTGTGGGAAGCCAGAAAAGGGTGGGGGGGAAGAGAAGAAAGGATGTATAACAAAAATAATATGTTGTATGTTTGAACTAATAATATATCCTAATAAATTGTTTTTTTTGGGGGGGGGGGAAGATGCTTGCTTGGTGTGCAGACGAGACGGGGCCCTTTCAGTGGTAGCCCCACGATTATGGAACAATCTCCCCAGGGAGGTGGGCCGGCCCCCTCGCTTTCAAGCTTTAGCAGGCAACTGAAGATGGTTTTAGCCGAGACCGCACTTGATTAAAGCAGTCTTAAACTGTGGTTTTAAAGTCGAGGTTTATGTATTTTTATGTACTCTGTTATACGTATTTTATTTGTACCGTTAGTCACCTCGAGCTAAGGAAGAAAGACGGCTAAGAAATGTTTTAAATAAATATATACAGGATTACGTTTGCATGTAACTTGCATATATTTATTGATTTGGATTTTATTTTTACGATGCCTCTCCAGGAATCTGCCCGAGGCAGCTTACGAATTAAACGCACCAAAAAATACTTCAAAACATTAAGAGATACTGATTAAGATACAAGATAAACTAGACCTGTCGCTTTTGCTGTTTAGGAACTACAGCGAGGTTTTTCATTTGCTGCTAGAAAGTCAAGCAGCAGCTCAGAGAATGAGCTGTGAGATCCAGGATGTTGCCGGTTTAGATCTCACTGCTGCCACAAGCTCACTTGGTGGTCTCAGCCCATGGCACTCTTCACTTCATATGGGGATAATTACACTGGCCTTCCTTAGAGGGCTGTTGTAAGAAGCACACTAATGCCATGCACCTGAAGGGCTTTAAATACTGCATAAAAATGCTAAGTCGGCTGGCTTTTGATACAATATGTCTAAGCCTTAAAATCACATTAAGACCCAAAGGGGGTCTTTCCTGTACGCTCTGGCAATGCCATGTAACTAGAGAATCGCTCTTAGCTCTTCCCCCCAAGCCTTGCAGGCACCATTTGCAGGCAAGTACAATATGGGTGAAGGGCTTCTTAACAAACCCACCCAGAGCCCGGGAGGGATCTCGAGGTGTAGTGCCGAGTGCGTCTCATGTGTGGAGCTTGGAACACGGCCAGTTTTGGGGTTCAAGGCCTCCACTATTCCTGACCTGCTCTTTTGAAACAGAACAGAAACTTCACTGCTCTGTGTGGCGATGCGACATACGGGTCCTGAAGCCTGGTCGACAAGCAGGCGTTCGGAAAATGACTGCGCCAAGCCGGAAGACGTTTACACCGTGCAGTGACAGCGTGTGCAATTAAATGAATATATGTTGTCTTCCCTATCCCCTATGAACATTGTTAGTCCCCTGTCTAAAATGTGTAACTGTACATCGCTTTGAGCCCACTGGGGAAAGCGATTCATAAATTGAAAGTATTATTATTATTCAAGCACAAACTCTGCTGTGCCCCCTTCCCCATGCGTGGCCCGTTCACCCACACGCCACCACCTGTACTTACAAATCAGCTGCAGCAGCCACTTTGGTTTATTTTGCCACCAGACGCCAATGTAGTAAACCGGGACCCCGCTGAGGATAATGGTGAAGCCGATGGCGCACTCCTTGGGGGTCATCCAGAAGGAGACCACGATGAGGAAGACGCAGGCCAGGATGAAGAAGATGGGCAAGGAGAGGTTGACCTGCGTGGGGGGAACCGGGAAGGGACAGGAGATGAGGGTCAGGCTGGGGGAAACCTCACTCCCCCCCCCCCACACACACACACTATGTCTCCCTTGGGGGTCAATGCTATGCTGGGGATTATTAGGAAGGGTATTGAAAACAGATCAGCCAATATCATAATGCCCCTATATAAATCAATGGTGCGACCTCATTTGGAATACTGTGTGCAGTTCTGGTCACCACACCTTAAAAAGGATATTATAGCTTTGGAAAAAGTGCAGAAAAGGGCAACTCGAATGATAAAAGGGTTGGAACACTTTCCCTATGAGGAAAGGTTAAAGCGCTTAGGGCTCTTTAGCTTGGAGAAAAGACGACTGAGGGGTGACATGATCGAGGTTTATAAGATTATGCATGGGAAAGAGCAGGTAAAGAAAGAGGTACTTTTCTCCCTTTCTCACAATACAAGAACCCGTGGGCACTCCATGAAATTGCTGAGCGGTCGGGTTAGAACGGATAAAAGGAAGTACTTCTTCACCCAAAGAGTGATTAACACATGGAATTCACTGCCACAGGAAGTGGTGGGTGCTACAAGCATGGACGGCTTCAAAAGGGAATTAGATAAGCATATGGAGCAGAGGTCCATCAGTGGCTATTAGCCACAAGGTATAGCTAGGGGCTCTGGGGCAAGTGATGCTCTGTCTTCTTGGTGCTTGGGGGGGGGGTCAACAGTGGGAGGGCTTCTAATGTCCCACTTTCCCACGCCCGCAGAGAACTCTCGACCGGCTACCTTTATGGGTCTCTCCAGCTCCGGCTTCTTGTAGCGCAGCCACAGCATGCCGATGATCGCCAGCCCCACGCACAGCCAGTTGAAGAAGCTGAAGAAGTTGATGACGGAGAAGATGTCGTTGGAGAAGGCGTACATCAGGGTCATGATGCACTGCGGGGAGGGGAGAGAGAAGGAGCAGCTAAAACAACCTGCAGCCTGAACGCTGGAAGACAGAACGGCGGGGCGGTTATGAGTGTTGGAAAAGGACCCGGAAGATCCGAGTCCCTACGGAGGCCGGGCCAGGGTGAACTGGGGGCCAGTCACGCACTCTCAGCCGCGCTGAACTCACAGGGCTGTTGTGAGGACGAAAGAGAGGAGAGGAGAATGGTGTAAACCACCCGGGGTCCCCACTCGGATAAAAGTGGGGCAGAAATGAAGAAAATTAATAGAAGTTATGCAGCCGGACTGGGAAAAGGGGAGCTTCCCCGTCATATTGTCCACTTACGCAGCAAGCAGATATAATCAATGCACAAAACTATCGGCCGTAATTAACACAGGGCAGGTGACGGCCTTCTTCAGTCTGAAGGACAGCCCTAGGATAGATGTCTCCGTCATCTCAAAGGCTTTAACTTCTGGACACCTGAAACACCACTTTGCCCCCAACTGCTACGGAGGGAGGGGCACTCTTCAACACTTTCGAAGGCATGCTCAGAGACCCAGGGGCACAGCATCAGAGATGTGCCGTGGCCCAGCCTCCCTTGGGGTCATTTAAGGTTCCCTATGGCCAGACTGATCTCATCAGATCTCGGAAGCTAAGCCTAGGGTCAGCCCTGGTTAGTACTTGGATGGGAGACCACCAAGGTCCCTTACCTAAGGGACCACCTTTTCCCACATGTTCCCCAGAGAGCACTAAGATCGGGGTCCCAAAACCGTCTGGCCCTCCCAGGTCTCAAAGAAGCCAGGCTAGCGGTGATGAGGGGCAGGGCCTTTTCGGTGGCGGCCCCTGACTGGTGGAATGAGCTCCCGGATGACATCAGGACCCTGCGGGACCTTTTGCAGTTCCGCAGGGCCTGTAAGACGGAGCTCTTCCGCCATGCCTTTGATGAGGGGCCGCCTCTTAACATCGAGGTCCTGGCCCCCCAACATCAGCACCAACTTAATATCTAATAGCCTGGCAAGAACTCAGACTGTGGTGGCAGTTTGAGCATCTAGCTGCTGAGATAGCGCTGCCACCATTTATTAGTACTATGTTAGCTAGCACTTGTTTGCACATGTTCTGGTTTTATTACTGTTTTAATGTATCTCGCTGTTTTAATATATTTATATATACTCTCTAAGCCGCCCTGAGCCTGCCTGGCAGGGCGGGCGGGATACAAATTAAACAAATAAACAATAAATAAATAATAAGTTGTGCCGCAGAGGCGGGCAACGGCAAACCACCTCTGTTTGTCTCCTGCCCTGAAAACCCGATGGGGGTCGCTGGAAGTCGGTTGCCACTAGATGGCCCTTTCACACAGACCACCGGGGGTCCTCTGCATTCCGGCGAGCGTCCTTACCGTGAAGATGAGCGAGGGGAGCGGAGTGAAGAGCCGAGGGTGGATCATGGAGAGGAGGGAGGGCAGGTGGCCTTCGCGAGCCCCCACGAAGAAAAGCCTGGGAAAAGAGCAGAAGAGCCCCCCGCGTCATTTCTGTGCCAAGCAGCCATCTGCGCGCTTTTGGCACTGAGTCACAACAGTGCAAGGGGATGTTGTGAGTAGACCAATCCCGTTCAAAGGGGAAGCGTGGCGATGAAGGATGCCTCTGTCCGGGGGTCATTTCCTGTGGGAGCGCACAGGAGCGGAGCTCCGGCAGTAAGGAGCCCAGGGGGCGGGCACATGCAAGAAGCCCCACCCTCTGCTCCCAGCAGCCCTCAGTCAGGCCATGAGGAGCAAGAAGCAGCCAGGTAAGTTGCAGAGCCCCTCCCCCGGCCTGCCTTCAGGTATAAGCTCTCCCTCCTCTGTGAGGGCAGATCTGCGTGTTCCCCCCCCCCAATAGCTAGCAATCCAAAACAGTCCAGTGGAGCCTGAGCGGTGGGTGTTGTCTTCTGACACACTTCCGGTGATGTCAGGGGGTGTGGCGTATGCAAATAAGTTATGCTAATGAGCTCCTGCACCTCTTTTTCTATGAAATGACCCCTGCCTCTGTCCATCGCAGGAAGGAGAACGCCATGCTGGGTTGTTCTTACTCATCCCCCCCCTTCTCATGAGGTGGGCACTCCGGTACAAACAGCATGTGTAAACACAAGACAGAGGCCGGGCACATGTCCCCTGGAATTACTGGAAGTATTTTCTGCTGGACTCCTTTCTTTCAGAAGGCGAGAAGAGGCAGAGGCAATTCTCTCATGCCCAGTTCCAGATCTCACTGAGAACCGCCCTCTTTTCCAACGTATTTTGCATATCAATGTTTATGCTAGGCTGCAAGTGCCTGCTAGCTCTTTATTATTATCATCATCAACAACAACAACAATTGCCCACCCTGTGAACAGGCGCTGGGCGATTTACAGTCATTATAAAACATTTAAAATTACAATTAAATTACAGTTAAAAAACGAAAACAAAAAACATCAGTAGAGCCATAAATCCAACCAATCCAGATGGCAATTAAATAATGCAAATTATTTAAATTTTAAAAATTTGGATCCTGCTTTTCAGCTGAAGATCAGCTTCCAAAACAGCTAGCAGGAACTTGCAGCCTAGCATAAACATTGATATGCAAAATACGCCGGAAAAGAGGTATAATTGTTATAATAATAACCAGGGCTATTTTGGGGCAGGAACGCACAGGAACGGAGTTCCGGCTGGCTTCAGAGTTGGCCACGCCCACTACAGCCAAAACCTCTGCGTGCCTGGCTACAGAGGGAAGGCCTGGAGAGCAAAACACCCCCCCCCGACTCCAAGGCGGGTAGGCCAGGGGCCCCCTGGAAGGACCGGGGAGACATTTAAATGCCTCCCCATGGCTTCCTTGGCCTGTCTAAGGGCTGGCTTGCCCGGGCTTCCCACAGCCACGGGGCGCCCAGGCAAGCTAAGGGAAGGCATGGGGTGTGGCCTAATATGCTAATGAGCTGTGCCGTTGGGGTGTGGCCTAATACGTTAATGAGTTTCTGCTGTTGGGTGTGGCCTGTTATGCTAATGAGTTCCTACTGGGCTTTTTCTACAAAAAAAAAGCCCTGATAATAACAATAGCAATAATTCTCTGACTGCCCCAGGAGACTCTGATGTCTCCCAACCGCCTTGGCACAGGACTGTGGGGAACCTACCTGGATGACGTGAAGAGGGACCCGTTGACAGACCCAAAGCACGATAAGCCAACAAAGACCGGGATGATCCAAGCCATGACTCCCAGGTGATAGTTCCCAAAATCCTACAGCCAAAAAAGACGGAGGAAAGCACGTCAATTTTCCTGACAATAATGTGTGTGTGTGTGGGGGGGAAAAACATAGAAATGTGGAAGTACGGCGACAGGAGAGCGGGTGAGAGTCAGCGGGTGCTGGATATGCAAGGTCTGAAAGTCCGTCTGACCCAGAACTAAACTCTGGTGCCACAAAAGTTCAAGTCCCACCGCAGCCACCGTCCCCTTATGAGATGGCATTAATAAAGCCAATATCGGCTTGGGCTCCTGATCGGCAAACCAGGAAATGTAGTGATCAGCCTCACGGAGTCGTCGTGAGGGTGACCATGAAGGCTGTGGGGCCCTTTGCGAAAGGAGACGGCTATCGTGGCTGAAACCCTGCCCTTCCTATGAAGAGTTCAAGACTGAGAGAGGCGGGAGGGAAATAATCAATACACAGTGGGAAAAACTAAATAAAGAGGAAAATTAAAGCAAATATAAAATGTGATAAAGACAAATATAAGTGGTAGAATAAATGTCATTGTTGGAATAAGTGAAAATCTAGATAGTGGACTATCTCAAGGAGAGAAGATTGATACAGATAATTATATACAATTATTGGATGCTTGTAAGTTTGAATAAGTAGGAAATTGTATTTGCTAGGTGATTGTGTTGCAGTTTAGAAGCATGTATATATGGTGATAAATGGATGAACAATTAATGTAAAAGACACTATACCCTGTTTCCCTGAAAATAAGACCTACGCCAAAAATAAGGATTTCTATGCCTTTGTGGTATAAGCCCTAGTGTGTCTTCTTGAGAAAAAATAAATATAAGACAGTGTCTTATTTTCGGGGAAACACAGTAGATGTATGCATTATATTGGAAAACTCAATAAAAATAATTAAAAAAAAGGAGTTCAAGACAGTGTTGGTGGGGTCCCCCCACCTTCTGTTTTGCCCTCACAGTGCCCCCCACCCCAAAACGGTTTCCGCAAGCTATGCAAAACTAATTCTTCAAGAGTGCTTTTCTACACAGGCAATAGGGTCGCATGGGACTAAATGACTCGCAAAGTGACTTGGATAAATTATTACAGACGGTGGCCTATACTACTGTGCATAGCTTGCTGAAAGACGGATCCTACTGGGCAATTTTTGCATCGTTTAATGCGTCAGTTTAACACGTCTGCTTTGCTTCAGTCCTGTTTTAAGACTTCTGGTTGGTTCTACAACCCGACCAATGTTCCCTCTAAGTCCTGTGAGCAAAAATTCTACTTTGTGAGCTACTGGCATTAAAGTTGTGAGCAAGCGATTTGGCATAAATTAGTTAGCTCTGGAGCCCTCCTTCCTGAGCCGAGACAAAAATGTGTGAGCCGGAGGCTAAAAAACTGTGAGCTAGCTCACACTAACTCAGCTTAGAGGGAACACTGAACCCACTCTTACGTAAAGGTTTCCCTTGCTCGAAAGCCAGTTGAATCTGACTCTAGGGTTGCGGTGCTCATCTCCGTTTCCAAGCCAAAGAGCCAGCGCTGTCCGAAGACATTTCTGTGGTCATGTGGCCGGCATGACTAAACGCCGAGGCGCACGGAACGCTGTTACCTTCCCACTGAAGTGGTACCTATTTATCTACTTGCAATTTCTTGCTTTTGAACTGCTAGGTTGGCAGGAGCTGGCAGGAGCTAGGTTGGCAGAGCTTGGGTCTCGAACTGCTGAACTACCGACCTTCCAGCCTGCAGTTCAGCGTCTTAACCACTTGAGCCACCCGCAGCTCCGACCCCACTCTTACTGCACTGTTTATTGAAACGTCCCACCCTGTCGAGTGTACTGACTCACTCTGTGTAATTCACCTGGAGTCCAACTGAGAAAGGCGGGCTATGAACAAGCTCAATAAATCAATAAGTAAAAGTGATTTAGACAGAAAGACTTCCCCTTAACAGGGATTTGAACCAGTGACTCCACAGCTCAAGGGCTGCCTTTATAAATTAAAACCCGTTGCCAGCGCCAGCGGTTTAAAATTACAGCCAATAAATAAGGCAAGGATCCGTTCAACGGCTGGCGCTGCAAATTTTTTTTTAAAAGGAAATAAAAAAGGGACATCTCAGATCAATATTGACGGATTGCTTTTTCCGCAAGGCGTCGCTCTGGCAACCGATCACGAGATTACGCAGCCGGTGACGGTTTGCAGACAAGGCCTCCCTTATTGTCTCTGCTCTGAACACTGAGGGGCCCCTCCCGGAGGGGAAAAAAGAGAGACCGGCGCTGGCTGAATGACAAAGATGGAGACCCGAGATAAAGGGAGCCACGCCGCTCCGACGGTCTCAGCAGTGCCGAAAAGGTGGAAGCCATTTCCGAGTGACTCGTCTTACCACGGCGACCGCTTCTGACGCCAGCATTTCGTCTACCGACAGGGTGGTGAAGTATGCCAGGTTGGTCAGGACGTAAACCAAGGTAACAATAGGCAGAGAGATGATGATGGCTAGCGGCAGGTTTCTGAAGAAGGAAGACGCAGAAGGGGTGTCAGCGTGTTTCACGAGCAACGCTGAAGACTTTCCTCCTCCCCTGTCTGTTCCCCCCAGCAACAAACTTCGGCAATGTTTTCATCCAGGTTATGATTTATTTATCGAATTTATTAACCGCCCCCTCTGGTGGGACTTGCCTCAGGGCAGTCTACACACAATCAAATAGAACAGTTTTTTAAAAAGTAAAGGTAAAGGTTCCCTTGCTCAAAAGCCAGTCGAGTCCGACTCTAGGGTTGCGGTGCTCATCTCCATTTCAAAGCCGAAGAGCCAGCGCTGTCCGAAGATGTTTCCGTGGCCATGTGGCCGGCATGACTAAACACCAAGGCGCACGGAACGCTGTTACCTTCCCATCGAAGTGGTACCTATTGATCTACTTGCAATTTCTTGCTTTCGAACTGCTAGGTTGGCAGGAGCTGGGACCAGAGACGGGAGCTCACTCCGTCATGCGGCACACCCGGGTCTCGAACTGCTGAACTACTGACCTTCCACAGCCTGCAGTTCAGCATCTTAACCACTTGAGCCACCGCAGCTCTTAGAACAGTTTTTAACGTCAGACTAAAACACATCAGGCTGAAACGGTAGATCTAATTAACTATAGATGGTGCTGAAATCCTAACGGTGCCACTGTCTCACAAGGGAAGGAGCAGGAGGAGGAAGACGGGAGTGCCAATTTGGGACTGTTAGCCCCATCTCATCAGATCTTGGAACCTGCTTAGGACTTGGATGGGAGACCACCAAGGAAGTGCCGGGTTGCTACGCAGAGGCAGGTGAGGGCAAACCACGTCTGTTCGTCTGTTGCCTTGAAACCCCTACGGGGTTCCCACAAGTCTCTACTTGGATGGGAGACCACCAAGGAAGTCCCGGGTCGCCCTGCAGAGGCAGGCAAGGGCAAACCACCTCTTTGCGTCTCTTGCCTTGAACAGCCTAAAGAGCTGCCATAGATTGGCTGTAACTTGACCGCCTGTTCCACCACTATCGACAAAGAGAAACCACAAAGTCAAGCCTGCATTTGATCAACGCTGCTACCTTACCCAAGATGTGGGGATTTTAAATATCATGCTCAGTGACAAAGACTTGTGATTCAGGCAGCCAGACACAGTGCGCAGAGATGGAAGGACCAGTGTGTGAATATGCCACATGCACCCCTTCTGGGGCTGCTTGATAGCGGTTTGCAGTATTTATTCGATAAACGAGGACTAAAAGTAACTTTCGCTCCTTAGAAAACTTGTTCAGGAAGTAAGGATTAGGGATGGGCACAAACCGGGAAAACCATGAACCTTCACAAACCTTCGCGTTTACCTAACCGGTTCATTTCATGAGGTTCGTGATGGGGTAGAATGACCCCCTGTGGGCCAGAGAGTGCCAGGCAGGAGAAGCTGACCCCAGGATCTGCATGCGGCGGGGAGGTCTCTCCCCACTGCACACAGGCCTGGCTTGGAGGGCTTTTCCTGAGGTGCAGGTTAACCCATGCTGCAGGAGAAGCTGGTCCCAGAATCTGCATGCGGCAGGGAGGTCTTTCCCTGCCACATGCAGACCTGGCTTGAGGAGCTGTCAGCTTCCACTGCCCCAGCTGATCCTCTCCATGCTATAGCTAACCCAAGCAAAAGCCAAAAAAATAAACCTGGCTTTTATTCGGGTTAGCTATGCACACCCCTTCCAAGTTCCCTCTCAACACGTACCACCACAAACCTCATGAATCTCCAAAAACCACGTGGAGGGTCATGGGAGGTTCATTGCCAGCGAGAATGCATGAACCTTGGCTCACGAACCAGGCGATTTTTGTGACAAATTTAGGTTTGTGCCCATCCCTAGCCAGGATATTGTTAAAATGAAGTTTGCCATGAGCAAACAGTGCCCGCTCCGTTAAACAATATTTTTCCATCCTTCTGGAGATTATGACAGGAAACTGCTAAATTTGAGTTTATTCACAAATTTGGAACAATGGAACCCCCAGGGCTGAATAGGGACATAGGATTCACACCTCACTCTAGATTCTGTATTCTTGCCCTCCAGCATTTGCCTCTGCTCTAATGAACCTGATTACATTCTGTATTGTACACCTCTGCATCCTTGTGTCCCTTCTTTGCAGCAACCCTCCCACCTTCCGATTGGGATACGAGGACTCAAAGATCGCCATTCCTCCTCGTATCTGACGAAGGGAACTTTGGCTCTTAAAAGCTCACGCCCTGAAAATCTTGTTGATCTCTTAGGTGCTCCTGGATTTGAATTTGGGTGTTCCATTCATCGGATGAACTAACCGCATGAGCGACATTAACGGACGGATGGTTAAACCGCATCTTCCACAATGCAAGGTGGGTCCTAGCTCCTCTGCGGCATTGCTCAACCCACAACTTGGAAGAATGATAAGGCCGTATCCGGCGCAGGAACACCCCTAACGGCACTCAGTTTCGATTCAGGCTCTGCTAGCTTTGCTGTCGCAAAACTATCTGGGGAAGGGCCGTGGCTCAGTGGTAGAGCCTCTGCTTGGCACGCAGAAGGTCCCAGGTTCAGTCCCCGGCATCTCCAGTTAAAAAGGACCAGGCAGGAGGTGATGGGAAAGACTTCTGCCTGAGACCCTGGAGAGCTGTAAAGAGGGGCTGTGGCTCAGTAGAAGAGCCTCTACTTGGCGTGCAGAAGGTCCCAGGTTCAATCCCCGGCATCTCTAATTAAAAAGGACCAGGCAGTAGGTGACGGGAAAGACCTGTGCCTGAGGCCCTGGAGAGCTGTAAAGAGGGGCTGTGGCTCAGTGGTAGAGCCTCTGCTTGGCATGCAGAAGGTCCCAGGTTCAATCCCTGGCACCTCCACTTAAAAAGGACCAGGCAGGAGGTGATGGGAAAGACCTCCGCCTGAGACCCTGGAGTGCTGCAAAAAGGGGCTGTGGCTCAGTGGCAGAGTCTCTGCTTGGCATGTAGAAGGCCCCAGGTTCAATCCCCGGCACCTCCACTTAAAAAGGACCAGGCAGTAGGTGACGGGAAAGACCCTTTTCTGCCTGAGACCCTGGAGAGCGGCTGCCAGTCTGAGTAGACAAGACTGACCTTGATGGACCCAGGGTCTGGTTCCGTAGAAGGCACCTTCATGTATCCCTATGTGCTTTCACTCCCCTCCCCCCATTCTTACAGGAGTGATGGCCAAGCATGAAGCCAACCCAGATACAGGCATAATTCTTCACGCCAGCGGTGGGGGAGGGGGAGGGGGAGAAAATGGGAAGGATTAATGAGACATTTGAAGGGACCCTCGCCCCTCTTGGCCGGCAGGGGCCTCGTTCACCCTTGAACGGATTAATTCAAAGGGATTCACGGTTGCCCTGAGCCAGCGAGGGGTGGGTGGGTGGATGGGGAGTGGGGTGAGGATTAAATGCCGCAAAGCCACCCAGCTCCCGATGAAGGACACGTCCCAGTTCTGGGACAGAAAGGAGACTGCGTGAGCACAAAGGACCGGCTGGGTTAGGTACGGCCCACAGGAAACCAAACAAACCAAACAATCCCAAGCGCTTGAACAAAAGGCAGGTCTGTCCCTCCCAGCAACACAATAAACTCGGAGGGGGGAGGGAGGGAGGGAGGGAAGATCTTCCCGATTTGGTGTGGGGACCGACCTGCAGACTGAAAAGCCACAAGAGGCCAACCCGGCTGCCAGTCACTGACGGCCGCAGGAAAAATACTTGGTCAGTAATAAAGCGCCCTGGAATCTCTGCAGCTTGGCCCAAGCACTCTGGGGGACGAGGAGGGCTCTGCCTTCGGCAACACAGCACAGCCACAGAGAGTCTCTCCCTTCACAAGGCTGCGGGGGGGGGGGGTGTTGGACCCCGTGCTCATTCCCAACAAATCTTGCCACAAGACATCTGCAGAATTCGCATCTGCATTCCAGTTGATACTGATGACACAGCACCAGCTAGCTGTGATCCAAGCGACCTGGGAAATACCTTGTGCCTTTCGAGTTCGGAGAAATGGATACACCTCCTGCCTGGCCCGTAGCTAACACGGGGCCCACGGGGCCTGGCCCCCTAGTGTTTCTTCTGGGCCCCCTCCCTCCTGGGCTGCCCCCAAAGTGCTCCAACACCACCTGCACTGTACTTTCATTTAATTAGCTGGCCGGCCTCCCAAGGCCCCCTCCCAATGAATTCCCTAGCTACGGGGCTGCCTCCTGCCTCGTACGCACCAAGCTACACAATGAACGATTGCCAACTTTCCCCAACTGCCAATGCTACCGTGCCTTCTAACCACCGCCTGACTGACAAGCAAAAAGTCGGCAGGGTGTCGCCCCCCCGCAACCAGCACTATCTGGAAGAGCATTAATTCCTGCCGAGTCTTGTTAAGTCACACAATTGCTAAAATTTATGGAAGCACGACTAGAAGACAGTGTTGGCAACACTTGTATCTGATAAGCAAGGTTTGAACGAAGTCATCCAAAAGTAAGGCAGTAAACCTGCTCCGAATAAACAGCCCTGTTTTAAATGCTGGTACATAAATCAGAACCAGTTCTACTTAAAACATTCCCCACCTTCCAGGATCTTATATCTTAAGGCAGCTTTTTACTTTTCGTCTGAACCAGCAAACTGCAGAAATGTGGTTGGGAATACTTTGGATACATAAATGAATAAATGTGATAGAAGCTCACAGTTTTAACACACACAGGCCCCGGTCACACGGCAAAGTTGCCGCGGGAGAGGCACGGATGGTGGGTGGATTTTCCGGGCGCGATCACACCCCAACATCTGGGAAGTGGAGCGCACCCGTGGCTTACCGCCAACAATGCGAGTAAAAAAACTAGTACCGCCAAAGTACTAGTAAACGTTTGCCACGGGCTGCCGCCAGACGCCGGTGGTGTAATCGCGCCGGCGCGCGGCATTCCCCTCCGGTCCCTCGTTTACCCGCCGGCGCCGAGGGGAGGACCCGTGGTGTGCCACCGGCACGTCTGATCGCGTAACCGCGGATCAAACTGTGCCGGGAAAATTAGCCACGCCCCCCCCCCCCCCGCCGAAAACCGCAGTGACTGGGGCCACAATATCAGAAACTTGAGTTAATTTTGGCTAACAGAATTGGTTTTGTTCAGTAAATCAGGAGCTTGTATATTGAAAACCAGGTGGTGGTGGAAAGTCACAGTTGACTTATTGTGACCCCATAGGGTTTTCAAGGCAACAGACAGTCCGAGGTGGTTTGCCCTGGCCTGCCCCTGCATAGCCACTCTAGACTTCCTTGGTGGTCTCCCACCCAAGTACTGGCCCTGCTTAGCTTCCGAGATCTGACGAGACGGAGCTAGCCTGAGCCATTAATTTCAGGGCAATATGATACAAGCGCACAACTTTAACAAACTCGAATTATTTTCAGTCAACAGAATTATTTTTGTTCAGCAATTCAGTCGTTTGCATATCAAACACCAGACAGCATAGCGAATCCACACAACACGGCCCGAGTGTCTTCCGAATTTTACTGGGCTTTCCAGGTAGTGGCTTTTTCCATCTGAAGAGCGGGGTTTTTTTTAAAAAAAGAAAATCCTATTCTGGGGGAGGTGGAGGAGGAATGGAACCATCTTCCTTTTCATTTTTAAAAATGCGTTTACAGCTGCCCACCTGGAATGCATTTTATTTCCTCAACCAGGGCAAGAGGTTGCCTTGGGGCTTTGCCCCCTGATGCCACCTTTCCAAAGGGACAGGGGCAATGTTCCCTCTAAGCTGTGGAGTCTTGTGAGCAAAAATTCTACTTTACGAGCTACTGGCAAGTGATTTGGCTACTGCATAAATTAGTTTGCTCTGGAGCCACCTTTCCTGAGCTAAGACAAAAATGTGTGAGCCGGAGGCTAAAAAACTGTGAGCTAGCTCACACTAACTCGGCTTAGAGGGAACACTGGGGTGCCTTTGATGGCATTTGCAGAGCCATTGCAAAAGGCACATGCAGAGATCCTTGATAAAACCAAGGAAGATGCCCCACTAGATATATAGAGGAGCAAAACACCACCCACAAATACCACTGCAAACTCTCCACCTCAGGCAAAAAAATAATAATAATCATGCCCTCAAGTTTTTTCTCTTAAGATAACCAATGGGTTAGTTTGCCATTCACACGGGGGTGGGGGAGAGAGGGTGGTGGTGGTCAAAAGCCTTACACTGAGAAACAGAGGGGACTTTTAAAACACAAAGAGCAGATGGGATTCCTCACACACCTTCCCCACCGGTCAATACGTTGCTTCACGGCAAAACCTACCTGTATGGGTTGATCATCTCTTCTGTTACAAAATTCAAGTAATTCCTGCAATTTTTAAAAGCAAAAGATCACAAGGTAATTGGGATGGTGCATTTGCACAACATCACAACCTGTTCATCAGCAGAACGTTGTCAGAATAAAATGGAAGGGGATTCAATGCTCCCTCTAAGCTGTGGAGTTTCATGAGCAAAAACTGTACTTTGTGAGTTACTGGCATTAAAGGTGTGACTGAGCAATTTGGCTGCTGCATAAATCGGTTTGCTCTAGAGCCATCCTTCCTGAGCTGAGACCAAAAAAGTGTGAGCCGGAGGCTAAAATCTGTGAGCTAGCTCACACTAACTCAGCTTAGAGGGAACACTGAAGGAGAATTACATGAGCCCCTTTGGGGGGAAAGGAGAGGTGTAAAATAAAATAATTATAAAAAATTGTTGGAAGGAATAATAGGAAAGGTGTGACCACATGAGGATTTGCACACGTATCTGCATTTCCTCCAAATGCCAAGAAAAGAAGCAAAAAACCCCCCCAAAACAACCCTGGCTTTCTGAAAGCCAAATATTCCACCACAACATTTCCACCCATATCCAGTCCCACTGTTTCTGTAGGCTGGCCATGGAAGTCAAACCCAAGGCACGTAACGTGGCCCATTTTTCTTTTCTTTTTTAAAAAAGTGCTAGATTAAGCGCTATCCTGAACAGAGCATGCCTATTCATCAAATGGTAGCTTAGGTGATAAGAGTGTTCATTTGAACACCTCTCCCATTCTTTCTCTGGAACAGATACACATGAGGCAGACCTGAAGGAGTGGCACAGAACCTCCCCTTTGTTTCTTGGGAGATCTCGTGAGCGCTGGACTCACGTGACGCTGCCTCCTACGGAATCAGACCCTGGGTCCATCCAGGTCAGTCTTGTCTGCTCAGAATGGCAGCGGCTCTCCAGGGTCTCAGGCCGAGGGTCTTTCACATCACCTCCTGCCTGTTCCTTTTTAACTGGAGATGCCAGGGATTGAACCTGGGACCTCCTGCATGCCAAGCAGAGGCTCTTCCACTGAGCCACAGCCCCTCTTTACAGCTCTCCAGGGTCTCAAGCGGAGGTCTTTCCCATCACCTCCTGCCTGGTCCTTTTTAGCTGGAGATGCTGGGGATTGAACCTGGGACCTCCTGCTTGTCAAGCAGAGGCTCTTCCACTGAGCCACAGCCCCTCTTTACAGCTCTCCAGGGTCTCAGGCAGAGGTCTTTCCCATCACCAATTGACTTGTCCTTTTTATGGAGCAGGGGTCCATCAGTGGCTATTAGCCACAAGGTATAGATAGGGGCTCTGGGGCAGGTGATGCTCTGTCTCCTTGGTGCTTGGGGGGAGGGGGGTCAACAGTGGGAGGGCTTCTAGTGTCTTCCTGGCCCCACTGCTGGACCTCCTGATGGCACTGGTATTTCTGGCACTGTGTGACACAGAGTGTTGGACTGGATGGGCCTTTGGCCTGATCCAACATTGGCGTCTTAAAAAAAACAAAAACTGGAGCTGCCGGGGATTGAACTTGAGACTTTTTGCATGCCAAGCAGAAGCTCTTCGACTGAGCCATGGCTTCTCCCCAATACGAACACAAGAGGCTGCCTTATGCTGAAAGGGACCATCGGTATTGTGGCAGTGGCTCTCCAGGGTCTCTGGCAGAGGCCCTTCACACATCACCAACTATCAGATGCTCAAAACCCAGAATGCCAGGGATTCAACCCGGGCCCGCCTGCATGCCAAGCAGACGGTCTCCCCCTGAGCCACGGCCCCTCCCCGAATCTGCGGGACAGACACGTCTACACGCCCTTACCAGCCTCCATAAGCAAAAAGGCCGCTATACAGGGCCAAGACTATCTTCCCGACTTCAAGGTTTGTGCCCTCAAAGGAGTGTTCGATGCTCAAGTTCTCCACGTCACCTGCACGGGATAGAACAGAAAAGACAAGAAATTCAGATACGACGTGTCCAAATCTGGCGGGCCTGTCCGTACGGAAAGAGGTGGCATACAGTTAAAAGTAAGTGTATCCCCATCAGTGGGATTTTTCCAGTGACATTTTTCAGTACCATCACAGAATGACAGTTCCCATGAAGCTTGGCCAGAGGTCACCAGGGAAACCCACTGGGGGGGACGCAGAAGAAGAAGAGATTGGATTTATACCCCTCCCTTCACTAACCGAAGGAGTTTCTGAGTGGCTTACAATCTCCTTTCCCTTCCTCTTCCCACAACAGACACCCTGTAAGGTAGGTGCGGCTGAGAGAGCTCTTTCGAGGACTGCTCTTGAGAGAACAGCTCTGAGAGAACTTGTGACTGACTCAAGGTCACACCAACAGGTGCATGTGGAGGAGTGGGGAATCAAACCTGGTTCTCCCAGACTAGAGTCCGCACTCTTAACCACTACACCAAACTGGCTATGCCCCCCCCCAACGAAAATTCATGTGGCAACGTGTGACTCCATGTCAAATCGCCTCTGCCTCATGTGAGGAATGATCATGAAATATTTATAACAATGCTTAATTAAGACACACGTTTCTAAATACTCAAAATGAGAAATACAGACTTGTTCCATGTTAACCGATGTACGATTCTTGCATTTTGTTTTGGAGGAGAAAATTACTTTCAAGGGTCCCACCTGAAAGCGTTTGAGAACCACCGGCCGAAGGGTTTCAGCGAGAAATCGCACAGCCCGTGTCTAGAGGACAGGATTTGTCCTGTTCTTTTGGTGGCCAGAGACACCCTTAAATCCGCACGTCCCCCTGAAACGTGGGAAGGGCTTGGATACCCAGGGGCTTCCTGCTATTTGCTCATTTTTGAAGGAAAACAGCCCAGGAAAGGGGGGGGGGGGATAAGGGTGGGGGTGTCCTTCAATTGTACACTTGTTGGAGACGCTTCCACTGCATCCAGTGTTTATTTTCATTACAAAATGCCTCGGGACAAATTTCGCTTTATGCCTTTTGATCTGAAGGCCAAGCCTGGACTCTGGAAAAGGGTGGGAACAGGCCGAAATCGCGTTCCCTGGCACGAGCATGCCCAGAGGGGACAGGAAGACATCGGGGAAGGTCTCGGGCAGCCACCTGACCTCCCGGCTGCCGCCCATGTGATTCGTCTTAGGGTGCTAAGAGCCGGGGTAGCCTGGTCACAGGGGGAAGCGCTTCTGCTACGGTGGGGCTTAACCCGTCGCCCTTTCCCGAGTCAACATTCCAGCCGTTCTTGACGAGGAAAGGATGGGGAGTGGGAGGGGAGGGAGAGTTCCCAAGAAAAGCCGCTTTCTTCCTACCGTCACAAAACCCCACAGTTCCCTTTGCTGGGCTGGCTGCGACCAGCATCATTGAACCCGGAACGCCACGGGAGCGCCCACACAAGCCTGCTCCCAAAGAACGCTTTGCCGAAAGAGGCGTGAACAGACAAAACTGCCTTGTACTGAATCAGACTGCTGGATCCAGGTCGGTCTTCTCTACCCGGACGGGCAGCAGCTCTCCAGGGACTCAGGCGGAGGTCTTTCACACCACTTGACTTGTCCTTTACCTGAAGGTGCTGGGGATTGAACCGGGGACTTTTTGCATGCCAAGCGCATCCTCTACCACTAAGAACTTAACAGAATGTAGGAGAAGCCAATGTTGGATCAGGCCAGTGGCCCCTCCAGTCCGACACTCCCATCACACAGTGGCCAAAAATACCAGGGGTCATCAGGAGGTCCAGCAGTGGGGCCAGGGCGCTAGAAGCCCTCCCACTGCTGTTCCCCCCAACACCAAGGATACAGAGCATCCCTTGCCCCAGACTGTGAGTTCCTATCTATACCTTGTGGCTAACAGCCACTGATGGCCCTCTGCTCCATATAAGAACATAAGAGAAGCCAATGTTGGATCAGGCCAGTGGCCCCTCCAGTCCGACACTCCCATCACACAGTGGCCAAAAATACCAGGGGTCATCAGGAGGTCCAGCAGTGGGGCCAGGGCGCTAGAAGCCCTCCCACTGCTGTTCCCCCCAACACCAAGGATACAGAGCATCCCTTGCCCCAGACTGTGAGTTCCTATCTATACCTTGTGGCTAACAGCCACTGATGGCCCTCTGCTCCATATAAGAACATAAGAGAAGCCAATGTTGGATCAGGCCAGTGGCCCCTCCAGTCCGACACTCCCATCACACAGTGGCCAAAAATACCAGGGGTCATCAGGAGGTCCAGCAGTGGGGCCAGGGCGCTAGAAGCCCTCCCACTGCTGTTCCCCCCAACACCAAGGATACAGAGCATCCCTTGCCCCAGACTGTGAGTTCCTATCTATACCTTGTGGCTAACAGCCACTGATGGCCCTCTGCTCCATATAAGAACATAAGAGAAGCCAATGTTGGATCAGGCCAGTGGCCCCTCCAGTCCGACACTCCCATCACACAGTGGCCAAAAATACCAGGGGTCATCAGGAGGTCCAGCAGTGGGGCCAGGAGGACACTAGAAGCCCTCCCACAAAGAGGTGAGCCATGACTCATGAAAACCCATACCCCGCCACAAATTTTGTTAGTCCTGAAGGTGCTGCTGGACTCTTGCCCTTTTCTAAAGATGAAATTACATTACTAAAACCATTAAAATCAACATGTGCCATTAAAATTTTTGCAAAGAGTTAAGAAGCAGAGTTAAAATATATACAAAACTGTCAAAATATATACAAAACCTAAACACATTGGTTAGGGAGGAGGGGTCGTTGGGGGCGTGCCAGACAAAACAACGAAGACTTCACCCACTGAACATAAGAACATGAGAGAAGCCAATGTTGGATCAGGCCAATGGCCCATCCAGTCCAACACTCCCATCACACAGTGACCAAAAATACCAAGTGCCCTCAGGAGGTCCAGCAGTGGGGCCAGGACACCAGAAGCCCTCCCACTGTTGCCCCCCCCAACACCAAGGATATAGAGCATCCCTTTCCCCAGACTGTGAGTTCCTATCTATACCTTGTGGCTAACAGCCACTGATGGACCTCTGCTCCACATGCTTATCCATAAGAACATAAGAGAAGCCAACATTGGATCAGGCCAATGGCCCATTCAGTCCAACACTCTGTGTCACACAGTGGCCAGAAATGCCAGGTGCCCTCAGGAGGTCCAGCAGTGGGGCCAGGACACTAGAAGCCTTCCCACTGTTACCCCCCCCCAAGAAGACAGAGCATCCCTTGCCCCAGACCAAGAGTCCCTATCTATGCCTTGTGGATAATAGCCACTGATGGACCTCTGCTCTATGTTTCTCCAATTCCCTCTTGAAGCTGTCCATGCTTGTAGCTGCCACCACCTCCTGTGGCAGTGAACCCCATGTGTTCATCACTCTTTGGGTGAAGAAGGACTTCCTTTTATCCGTTCTAACCCGACTGCTCACTGAGTCTCTGGGATTGTGCCTTTGCAGGCCCTCCTCTTGGTCCTCCTGGCCAGTTTCCACCTTCACGTGCTCGGCTGCAGACATCTCCTCGGTCCCCGCTGCCAGTTCCCTAACAGAACATGCTCCAGTGAGACCTGAGAGCTCCGTGGCAGACGGTGAGGTTTGACCTTCTGGCTCAACCACTGGCCTCCCCCAGGCAAGGAGAGCTCTCTTCTCCCTCAAACTCTTTAGACCTGTCGCCATTTTAGGAAAGCCCATGACAAACCTGAACCTGTGTAAGTTTAGGGAGATTGGCTGCAAGGGGGGTTGGCTGCAAAGGTGGAGGGTATGTGTGTGTCAAACACTTCCAGACCTCAAATATTTGGAGGGCAGCTGGAGCTTCGAAAGGAGAGGCTTTAGACTGCGTGAGTCAGAAAGCCGGCTTCTCTCCAAAACCCCTTCAAAGCACAGGAGCCTCTTTCCCCTACCCATCTAGCTGCTTTTTTTTTTGGCATTTCTTAATACACACACACATGCACAATCTTACTCTTACACTTGCTGGCTACTACCAGGCTTCTACAACTGAAACCTATTGCATAATTTATTGAACTTGTTGATTGTCCTGATTCGCTCTGGGTAATTTGCCTCGAGTCCCTGGGAAGAAGGTGGACTATCAATAACACAGCTAAACAGAAAAAGTAAAACAAACTGTGATGCCCTGTATTCTTGGTGCTTGGGGGTGGGGACAACAGTGGGAGGGCTTCTGGTGTCCTGGCCCCACTGCTGGACCTCCTGATGGCACCTGGTATTTTTGGCCGCTGTGTGACACAGAGTGTTGGCCTGGATGGGCCATTGGCCTGATCCAACATTGGCGTCTCTTATGTTCTTATAAGAGGGAATTAGATAAGCATATGGAGCGGAGATCCATCAGCTCTCAGCCCCTGTGCCTAGAGAGGGCTGATATTTGTTGCCAGTGATTTCTTGTTTTAAATTCCTTCCGGCAACCCTAGGGGGTCTGGCAAATCTACAGATAATCCCCAGCTGGGATCCATCCTGTTTCACTTCACACAATTCCTCCGCTTTCAGCCTAGGAATCTTAAGTGATCTTGGGTTTGTCACGAGTTCTCTACCTACCCTACCTTACAGGGTTGTTGTGGGGGCAAAATTAGCACAGAGTGTTACGTGTGTGGTCCCAAGATCCTTGGAGTAGGGTTGCTAACTGCAGGTTGCAAAAGACCTATATATTTAGGGGTGGTATGTTGGAGCTTCTGGTGTCCTGGCCCCACTGATGGACCTCCTGATGGCACCTGGTATTTTTGGCCGCAGTGTGACACAGAGTGTTGGACTGGATAGGCCATTGGCCTGATCCAACATTGGCTTCTCTGATGTTCTTAGACACAAAAACTAGACAACGAACACAGCAGACGAGGCAAGTCTAGCGCATTCCGAAGCAACCTGCAAAGACTCGGCTGACATACGATGCTGGCAAGGGCAAACCGGGACACTGTGCCCGGGGCACTCTGTTTTCACACGGTGTCTCTTTTGAACTGGGCTGCCACTCAACGCAAAGGCAGCTACATGGCCCACGAGCGCCAAGTCCCGCGGGCAAAGTGCCTTCACCTCATCCAGAGGTATACTTCAACCAGGCCCTGGAGGCTGCAACACGCTCGGGTTCGCCCTGCCAAATGCGCCCACTGGCTCTTGCCTCCTTTCTACCCACGGCTTCCAGAGTTCACATGCTGGCCAGGCAGCTTATGCTGTTCCCCTCCTGGGCCTGGCAGAGAAGATGCTGCCCACGTCCAAGACCCACGCAGGTACTGGCAACTCGGCAGTTCTGCCATGCGCTGTATCACTGGGTCTGAACTGAACTTCCAGACCCCGGCAACCTTCCGAGATCAGGGTTGGGGGAAACAGGGAGAGGGCCATCTCACCTGTCCCTTTCTGTTGCCATCTTCTACCAGTGATTAACACCTGGAATTCACTGCCACAGGAGGGGGTGGCAGCTACAAGCATGGACGGCTTCAGGAGGGTATTGGATAAACAGATGGAGCAGAGGTCCATCAGTGGCTGTTAGCCACAAGGTATAGGTAGGAACTCTTGCTCTTGGGCAAGGGATGCTCTGTATTCTTGCTGCTTGGGGGGGGGGGGAAGAGTGGGAGGGCTTCTAGTGTCCTGGCCCCACTGCTGGACCTCCTGAGGGCACCTGGTATTTTTGGCCACTGTGTGGCAGAGTGTTGGACTGGACGGGCCATTGGCCTGATCCAGCATTGGCTTCTCTTATGTTCTTATATGGAGCAGAGGTCCATCAGTAGCTATTAGCCACAAGGGATAGATAGGAACTCTCAGTCTGGGGCAAGGGATGCTCTGTCTTCTTGGTGCTTGGGGGGGGGAAGTGGGAGGGCTCCTGGTGTCCTTGCCCCACTGTTGGACCTCCTGAGGGCACCTGGTATTTTTGGCCACTGTGTGATGGGAGTGTTGGACTGGATGGGCCATTGGCCTGATCCAACACTGGCTTCTCTCATGTTCTTATGTGCAGCGGGCAAAGTCTTCGTTGTTTTATTTGGCACGCCCCCGACGACTCCTCCTCCCTAACCAATGTGTTTAGGTTTTGTCTACATTTTGACGGTTTTGTCTATATTTTAACTCTGCTTCTTAACTCTTTGAAAATGTCTTAATGACACGTGTTGATTTTAATGGTTTTAGTAATGTCATTTCATCTTTAGAAAAGGGCAAGAGTCCGGCAGCACCTTCGGGACTGACAAAATTTGTGGCGGGGTATGAGCTTTCGTGAGTCACGGCTCACCTCTTTGGAATTTTATCTTGTATGCTTTAGACTGTTAGCTGCCTCGGCCACCCTTGTAGGGCCAGAAAGGTGCCCTATAACTTTTATAAAGAAATAACAGAAGTTCTTAACAGAAGTCCTCTCTTTGCTGACCTGAAAGAGAGGGGGGCACTGGACAGGTGCAACTGGAAATGCACTGCACAGCTCGAGAACATGACGCCACCAGGTGGGTGGAAAGCCTCCCCCGGCCACCTGCTCCTGCCCGAAGTGATCTTTGCTATTTATACTCCGCTGCACTTTCCCCTCCCCTATTCCCAATTAACACCAGCCTCCCTCTTAATTCCGCCCATTTGCCAAACAGGCCCTTGGAACACAGTGGCAGCTGCCCCAGCGCGCCGACGCTCCCCACGCCATGGCACCGGCCTTAAATGCCTCTTCGACCGCACTTGACTCTAAAATTAACCAAATTAAAAGTAACGTGTACCGACACTGTGTGCCCCTCCTGCCGCCCCTCCAGCAGCCAAATTCCTGGTGAGGCTGACTTGCCCTCCTTCGTCACCCGGGGGCTCTTTGCGGGGGTGGGAAGAGCAGAGGCATGCCTTTGCTGCATGTTGGGAACCCTTTAATTTTTAGCTCATGCATGCCCCCAGTCCAAGCAGGACTGTATAAATCTGCAGAAATTGGCTATTAACTGTGATTATTAAAAAGCAGATAAATGGCAAAACTGGAGCCCGGCCACCGAAATCACAGGGGAGGGAGACAAACCCAGGCTGGGCGCCGAGGAGCAACTGATGGTTTGGCGGAGCCAGAAACAGAAGCATCCCAGAGGCTGTTAAGCAGGTCCCGGCCCGACTGGCTCCCGGCTCCAAAATCCAGGTGAGCTCGTTACGGCTCACTGGAGAAAGGAAGGAATTTGGGAACTCCGAGCAGGGCTCCAAGCCTCCCGGTGGGCTACAAAAGTAGAGCGGTCACGGGATAGGTTGTCAAACAAAGCAGACACACTGCGAAGCATGACGAAAACTGCAATTTATGTAAACAATTGAACGGAACAACTTTCCGTCCTGTGCTTCCACAAAGCTCACAAACACGACTCCGAAGATAAGTCGGCTGACGACCTCCACCGCTTCCGGTTTCCAGCAAAGTCAAATCATAGCGAGGACACTTTATAGTTGGAATATCTGGAGTTCACCTGCTGGATGAATGAATGTGACTGCATCAGCAGTTAATAAGGGATACTAAATGACTGTTGAATTGTTGGCACCTAGAAACTGAGATATTAACTGCATTACATACATTCAACTGTTTACATAAATTGCAATCTTCGTCATACTTCACGGCGCGTATTCTTTGTTTGACAACTGCCAGGTGGGGGCTGGCGATCCCCCAGTATTACAATGGATCACCAAACTACAGCTGGAGAAAATTGTTTTGAAGGGTGGATTCTACGGCATCATGCCCTGACAAGGCCCTGTCCAGTGAAGTCCTATCCCTGGGCTGTGGGGCTGTGGATCCAGCTCCCAACTCTGGAAGGGGGACCACTGACGCCTACGCCAGTGGAGGAGGAGGAGGAGGAGGAGGAGGAGGAGGAGGAGAAGAAGAAGAAGGCGTCTCAGAGCGGCTTACAAACTCCTTTGAAGGAGAAGAAGGAGAAGGAGGAGGAGGAGAAGAAGAAGAGGAAGAGGAGGAGGAGGAGGAAGAGGAGGAGAAGAAGAAGAGGAAGAGGAGGAGGAGGAGGAAGAGGAGGAGGAGACTGGATTGATACCCTGCCCTTCACTACCCAAAGGAGTCTCAGAGCGGCTGACAAACTCCTTTCCCTTCCCCTCCCCACAACAGACACCCTGTGAGGTAGGTGAGGCTGAGAGAGCTCCTGACAGAAACGGCTCTTTTTCAAGAACAGCTCTTATCAGAACTACGGCTTGCCCAAGGCCATCCAGTCAGGTGCTCAACATCTACTGGTCATTCCTAGCCCCAAAGATGTCCACCTAGCCTCAACCGAACCCAGAGCCTTCTCAGCTCTGGCACCGGCCTGGTGGAACACTCTCCCTAGTGAGATCCAGGCCCTGTGGGATCTAGTGTAGTTCCGCAGGGCCTGTAAAACAGAGATGTTCCAACAGGCCTTTGGTCGAGGTTGCGACAACCCATCTACAGTGCCCCCCCCCCCCCCCCCGCCCCCCCTTTCTCCCTTATTAATCCCTCAAACATAGCTGCTCCTCACCCACCCGCTTCCCTTGTTCTGCTTTGATCTACAACTACACGGGAGCTGAAATTCCATCCACCTCCCTAAATTGTTTCACTGGTGCCTCTTATGGACTTTATACAGCACGATTGCCGTAATTGTGTTTATGATTTATGCATTAACTTAAAATCACTGTATCTTTTTGAGTAGGCTGTGACCCGCCCTTAGCCTGCTGTGTAGGGGAAGACGGGCTAGAAATCAAACGTAATGAATAAAATAAATGACCAGTGTTCCCTCTAAGGTGAGTTAGTGTGAGCTAGCTCACAGTTTTTTAGCCTCCGGCTCACACATTTTTGTCTTTGCTCAGCAAGGAGGGCTCCAGAGGAAACTAATTTATGCAGTGGCCGAATCGCTCGCTCACAACTTTAGTGCCGGTAGCCAGTGCCGGTAGCCAGTTTGGTGTAGTGGTTAAGTGCGTGGACTCTAACCTGGGAGAACCGGGTTTGATTCCCCACTCCTCCACTTGCACCTGCTGATGTGACCTTGGGTCAGTCACAAGCTCTGGCACAGCTGTCCTTGAAAAAGAGCAGTTTGTGTCAGAGTTGTCTCAGCCCCGCCTACCTCACAGGGGGTCTGTTGTGGGGAGGGGAAGGGAAAGGAGTTTGTAAGCCGCTCTGAGACTCCAAGTGAAGGGCGGGGTATAAATCCAATCTCCTCTTCTTCTTCTTCTAGTGCCGGTAGTTCACAAAGTAGAATTTTTGCTCACAGGACTCCACAGCTTTGGGAGAATTAGAAGTGAGTTGTGTCGCCTCGGACTGGCGGCGGCTGTCCGGGGTCTCAGGCTGAGGTCTTTCATGTCATGTACTGCCTGGTCCTTTTTAGCTGCAGATCGAACCCGGGACCTCCTGCATGCCAAGCAGTGGCTCTTCCACTAAGCTACGTCCATCCAGGACAACCCTTGGCTAAAATGGACCCTAGCTCACCTGCCCCCCCTGCCGAGCTGGCTGCTGGCCAGCCGGTTTGGCTAACGCAGCAGTCAAGATGGCCGCCCTTTTGCCAACCGTAGGTGTTTTTAAAAAAGCCAAAATCTTACGGCCTGCCCAGCAGTCATGGGTGCAATCTCCCTGAGACTTAGTGTGGCAGGGTGGTTACAGCGTTGGACTAGATCTGGAAGACCCAGAGTCGAATCCCCACTCTGACATGGAATCTCACTGGGTGTCCTGGGGCCAGTCAGTACAACCTACCTCACAGGGGTGTTGTGAAGAGAACGGAGGAGAAACGACTGATGTAAGCGGCCTTGGGTCCCCACTGGGCAGAAAGGCGGGGTATAAATGAAGTGAGTAAACTGAGTCCCCTCGCCGTTGCTAGTTTACCGCCGAATAATTCTTCCCTCACCCACCTTTTGATCCTGGTAGTGCCCACAGAACATGCCTCTCCATAAAGCATAAAGTAAAGGTAAAGGTTCCCTTGCTCGAAAGCCAGTCGAGTCCGACTCTAGGGTTGCGGTGCTCATCTCCGTTTCAAAGCCAAAGAGCCAGCGCTGTCCGAAGACGTTTCCGTGGTCATGTGGCCGGCATGACTAAACACCAAGGTGCACGGAACGCTGTTACCTTCCCACCGAAGCGGTACCTATTTATCTACTTGCAATTTCTTGCTTTCAAACTGCTAGGTTGGCAGGAGCTGGAACTAGAGACGGGAGCTCACTCCGTCTTGCGGCACACTCGGGTCTCGAACTGTTGAACTACTGACCTTCCACAGCCTGCAGTTCAGCGTCTTAGCCCCTTGAGCCACCGCAGCTCCTCCATAAAGCATACCAAAGACTAAAACATGACTCTAGAGGGAAGGAAGGTGTACCCAGGGGAGAAAGGCTAGAAATGGCCCACTGAAGTACCCCAATCTAAACCCAGGCTGAAAATATCTAGGCTTACATAACTGTGGGAAGGGAGGGGGACGTCAGAAGAACTTATCCCCCCCCCCCGGCCTTCATCTCTCTCTTTTGTAAAAAAAAAAGTAATTATTTCCCCCAGATGAGGAGGCACGGGCAAAGTTCGTTACGAAACACCCATGAAGAGTGCTATTATTAATTGCCGAAGACGAGAGACACAAAAGGGGCGGTTGGCTGCCAGATTTCCGCCTTCCCCGCTGGGCTAAAAATGCATTATTAACTCAAAGTGAAGAGGCGACGGTGTTTGTACACGTCCAGCGCCTGGGAAAAAGGACTCCGGCCTTCCCGTCCCAGCCCTGCGCCAAAAACGGAACTTTGAAGAATTCGCATGAGCGAGGGAGGGTGAGAGTCCCACCTTGGCCAACGCACCAGGCCCAAAGAGGTTCCTCCTCTTTGACCGTCTGCCCCCCTCAAGCCGCCTTGAGAGGAACTGCCAAGGCAGAGTGGCATTACTCGGCCTGCCCGATTGCCTCACCCCTTCTTCAAAAGGTACGGCGGCCGGTTTCCACCCTGAGCTCCCTTTGAGGCAAGGCGCCCTGCAGCAGCGGGACTTGCTTCCCCCATAAGCCTCTTCCCTTGGGGCAGCTCAGACAATTTAACCAGAGGTGGCAGAAATGCCTAGCTTAAAAAAACCACATTAAAAGCCCTCCAGATAGCCTGGCGGATGGGCTGAACAAGCGCCAGTTAAAGGCTGGCTGGTTTTGCAACAGAGCCAAAAAATCTCAGCGCGAAGCCACGCACCTCTTTGGCGGTTTGGAAAACGGGCAAAGCCGAAGCGGCGCGCCGCTCGTTTTCTGCAGGACGCCACGGAAGCTGGGAGAGCGCGAGACACAGAAAACTGATGCTTATTTCGCTGATAGGGGTCTCAGGGTAAGTAGCGAGTGACATGCTCTGGGAAGGAATGAAGAATTCCAACTGAAGACACCACCCAAACAGGCAGTCATTCTAACCCAGGAAGATCTGAGGGCGGTATCGAACCGTCAAATGGAAAAGTGAAAATGTCAGCTCGGCGACAAAGTCCATGCTGGGGATGATTAGGAAACAGACACAAATGAAGGGGCCCACCATCGTAACAGCATCACGCAGATGCGTCGTGTGGCTGCCCAGTTCTGGTTGCTGCATTTCAGAAAGGATATAATTGGAGATCTGGAAAAGGTACAGAAATGGCAACCAAAACCATCAAGGGGTGGAACGCCTTCTCTACGAGGAACGGCTACTGTGACCCTGTTCACACATGACACAGAATGCCCACGCATTGGGAATTCTCACGTCACACTCCATGCAAGTACAGCTGCACACGCAACTGAAACTGCACGCTCTCCCGGGTACAGGTCCCCAGTTTCATTTGCAAAATGAACAAACATTGGCTCTTTCTTACACAGAGATGTACATTCAGGATGTACATGCGTTTCCTGTAACTGCGAAAGGACTACAGGGTTTTACCTTTTCTGTGTTAGAAAAGAACATGACAAAGGGTTTCTAAAACTCTGTATGGTGTGGAGAAAGGGGATTTCCCCCCGTCCTCCTCCTGAAGCACTAGAAGAAACGATGACTGAGGGGTGACGTGATTGAGGTTTACAAGTTTATGCATGGGATAGAGCAGGTAGAGAAAGAAGTACTTTCCCTTTCTCACAATAAAAGAACTCAAGTGGGCACTCCATGAAATTGCTGAGCAATCAGGTTAGAACGGATAAAAGGAAGTCCTTCTTCACCCAAAGAGTGATTAACCCATGGAATTCACTGCCACAGGAGGTGGTGGCAGCTACAAGCATGGACGGCTTCTAGAGGGAACTGGATAAGCATATGGAGCAGAGGTCCATCAGTGGCTCTTAGCCACAAGGTATAGATAGGGACTCTCGGTCTGGGACAAGTGATGCTCTGTCTTCTTGGTGCTTGGGGAGGGTCAACAGTGGGAGGGCTTCTGGTGTCCTGGCCCCACTGGTGGACCTCCTGATGGCCCCTGGCATTTTTGGCCACTGTGTGACAAGAGTGTTGGACTGGACGGGCCACTGGCCTGATCCAACTTTGGCTTCTCTTGTGTTCTTACATTTACATTTTCCAGGGAGGGGCCATGGCTCAGAGGTAGAGCATCTCCTTGGCCTGCAGAAGGTCCCAGGTTCAATCCCCGGCATCTCAAATTCAAGGGACCAGGCAGTAGACGATGGGAAAGACCTCCGCCTGAGACCCTGGAGAGCGGCTGCCAGCCTGAGTAGACAAGACTGAACTTGATGGACCAGAAAGTCTGATTCAGTGTAATGCAGCTTCCATGTGTCGAACTCAGGGTCACCTAAGTCAGTTCGCTGTCACTAAATTCAAAACAGACAAAGAGTACATCTACACAGGATACGTAACGGACTGACAGCCCTCACCGGGACCAGAGTGCGGGGACAGTCCCAGCTTGCTCCGATGGCTTTCAGGGGGGACAGAACAAACCCGCGGACGTGAGAGTCCATCAGCAACCGTTAACAGCGGAAAATAGAACTGCCACCTTCCGAGGCAGCCTGGCCCTCCAGCAAACAGTAATCAGTACAACGGCGAAGGAGCTGTCGTCCACGCTCAATCACCTGGACGTCTGCAACTAGGGGAGGGCCGCCAAACGTTTTTCTCCCCTCCCTACCCTTCAACGCCGTCCTAATTAGAAAATCTGCAACAAGGATTTGCGCCCTTTCTGTGCCGGCCAAAGAATTAGGCGAATAAGTCTGTAAAGGGGAGGGGGAGGTTGGGAGAGGAAAAGAGGAAGCCACACACACACGAGAGAGAGAGAGAGAGAGAGAGAGAGAAATTCCGAGTACAGTAAAGATACGGGCACCGCCAGCCAAAACGTCTGCCTGCCAACTGAACCAGACAAAGGCAGCCCTTCTCCTGAGGGGGGGGGGATAACGGCTTCTCTCGCAAGAGTAAGCAAGGTGAGGCGTTTCCTCGAGTGGGCAGAAGCCGCCTGACTGCCCCAGCGATTAATTGCTCGGGCTGGCATTCGTTTGAGGGGCACGGATCAGCTCAGGCACGCAGAGGGCACGGCTGGCGGTTCGTGCGGCTCTTACCAAAGACCTAGGCAAGCGGAACCTCTCATTCGGCACATAATCCCCCTCCCCCTCTGCTTTGATGGGGGGGGGCAGGCAGGGGGCAGGATTAACTCTCGTGATACCTTCCTGCCCATCGAAGAACTGACCACTCTTGGCCGAGCCTACAAAAGTTGACCGGATTCATAAATCAAGCAGAAAGGACATTCCGCGTGAGTTTGGGGCTGGTTCTGCGCCTTCCCTGGAAAGCAACTGACGTTAAGCCCATTTGCAGAGTCCTTAAACGACCCTGCATTTGCTCGGCGGCGGCCCTAAATCAGACACACCGGCGCTCCAGACAGCAAAGAATTCAGCAAATACTAGCGACACTGTATTTACTGCATGGGAGGGAGGCTAGCTTTGAGAAGCATTCGGAAAACCACAGTTGGTTCAAAAGGCCTCTGCCGGATTACCGACTGGGATTGGCCATTAGGGACGGTTTGCTGCCTCCTCGTCGGCTTCCAGGCACAATCGCAGGCACTGAGCCCTAAAACCTCTGAGCGGTCTGCGGCCACCATACGTCATAAGGTGCCCTCTCCCGCTCAAAGCAACCTATCCAAAAATTATTGCCAGTGAGGAACGTAAGAAGAGCCCTGCTGGGTCAGACCAATATTCCATCTGGTCCAGCCTCCTGTCTCACACAGTGGTCAGCCGGTTCCTCTGGAGTGCCAACAGCAGGGCATAGAGGCCTGATGTTGCCTCCTCCTGGCACTGGGATTCACAGCCTGTCTGCCTCTGAAGATGGAGGTTCCCTTTAGACGCCACGGCTAGTAGCCACTGATGGACCTCTCCTCCACGAATCTGTCTAATCCCCCTTTAAATCCATCTGCGCCTGTGGCCATCACTACGTCCGCTGTGGTCACCTGCCCCCTGGGGCAATGTTGAGAGACTGTATGCGACAGAGCCTTCTTGGCAGTGGCACCCAACTCACTGAACTCCCCTCCCCCCAGGGATGTTCCTTCAGCCGTATCCTGCAGGGAGTTTGGCATGCGACGTTCTTTCTGGCCTTCTCTGGGCGTGCTGCCCTTTTGGCAGTGATAACTGATTTCTTTCATCGTTTCTATAAAGCCTTTTCTTAAAAAAAAAAAAAATCACATGTTTAATCTTTGCTGCCTGCTTTGAAGCTCTGGTTTTTGAAAGACAGGATACAAACATTTTCATAGACAAAGCAAGTACGGCGTTTCACATTTGAGTGCGGCGTTCAGAGAATCCCAGCTTCGGTTAGTTTTAAAAGCAGGCTTCCGGTGCCGAAGGCCACAAAGACGGGCCTCTGGGAGCGTTGGGTGATGTCTCAGAGAAGACAAAGAAGCGATTGGGTTTATACCCCAGTCTCAGAGCATCTTACAATCCCCTTTTCCTTCCCTTCTTTACAACAGACACCCTGTGAGGTAGGTGGGGCTGAGAGAACTCTTTTGAGAACTGCTCATGAGAGAACAGCTCTGAGAGAACTTGGCACAGGTCCAAGGTCACACCAGCAGCTGCAGGTGGAAGAGTGGGGAATCAAACCCGGTTCTCCCAGATTAGAGTCCGCACTCCTAACTGCTACACCAAACTGGCTGAATACACAGCAAGTGCTCCTGATGCCACGCTTGCTCGGGAGCGCACATGACTGCAGAACTTGTGCTTGCGTCGCTGTTGACGGAAATGTGGGAAAGGCCTTGGGGGCAGATTTCTGGGGTCACGATCGGCACCCACATTAAATGTCCCTTTTAGCCTCAGGTGCCGTGGCTTGAATGTCAGCATTATCAAGGGTTGGCCCAGTTCCCCGGGCAGGAGGAGCCTCGAGCCGGTGGGGAAGGGTTGCGAGGTGCTCCCGGCCACAAAGAGACCCTTCACGCAGGAGCCGTGCGGGGGAAGAACTGCACCTCTGCACAAGCACGGATGCGGAGAGAGGGCAGGAGGAGGCCTCTGGATTGTGCTGAGCGTGCTTTTCTGCTTCGCTCACCAAAAGGAGGGCCGCGTCTTTGCCGTTGTGTCTGACACAAGGAGTTCGGCTTCCCTCAAAAGTTCCCACCCGCTTTTAAAAAATCTATTTATCCGTCAATTAAAAAAACTGCTGAACACACACACTTGGCTCCAGAGCCAGGTTCCCTCGCGGCTGGACGGGCCCAGCAGTTTCTGTCACGAGGCCTCATCATTAGGAGGAAACGCACACAATTAACAAAAGTCGGCTTTCTTCTTCCAAGGGGGGGGGGGAGAGAGAGAGAAAGAAAGACAGACATTCCATGTTTATAATTACATGGAGCAATTTTTATTATTTCTTGGCAAAGTGTCGACATGGTGCTGCTCTATGCGCTCATGGGACCCCTTCACTGTGGGCCAGGTCGACCAGTGTCGTGGATCCTGGGGGTGGCTGGTTGGTTTCTGTTTTTAATTGCAGTCTCACTGCAGCACAACGTTTTCTGGTGCACCGCCAATTTAGGCTGGTAAGTGGGTAGGTTGATACTTTCCACATTTAGACAAGCACCAGATCTCAGGGTTCACTCGAGGACATGCAAGTGATTTTGTAAGGAGCACCGTGGGTGGGCTGTAACAAGGTTTGCCTTAAGAAAGAAAGAAAGAAAGAAAGAAAGAAAGAAAGAAAGAGGAAGAACTTCCCACTTGCAAAAATTGCCCAAGAGCCAGAATTCGGGCACAAGGGCTGAATGCGAACACGCCTCCCTCGCACAAGTTCCGATACTTCTGTGGCAATGCAAAGAGAACGGCAGGGGTTGCTTGCTCCACCCCAGGGCTAGGATCGGGGCCCCCTGCAGCCCTGGCAGAGAGGCCAGAAGAGGGGAGCCCGCGACTGGCTCCTTTGGAGGACTTGCCACGGATGACCGCTCGCCACCTGTGTATGAGAGTGAGCCACAGAATGTGATCTCTGGGGAAGAACTGGCATCGCTTGGTGGGCTGAGCATTGGGCAAAGGTGGCCCCCTTCTCCGGCCACGTACGCTTCCTAGGCATTTGCTGTGTAGGATCCCACATTCCCTGCAGGCCTTCAGCTAAATGTCTACACCGGAAACTTGTAACAAAATACAGCAGCTGCTGGAGAAGATGCTAACGCGGGAGGAGGAAAGACAGGCTAAAGGCCCCAGTTAGCCACACAAGAAGGAGAAGGAGGAGGAGGAGGAGGAGGAGATTGGATTTATACCCTGCCCTTCACTCGGCGTCTCAAAGCGGCTTACAAACTCCTTTCCCTTCCCCCTCCCCACAACAGACACCCTGTCAGGTAGGCGGGGCTGAGAGAGCTCTTTCAAGAACTGCCCTTGAGAGAACAGCTCTGACAGAACTACGGCTTGCCCAAGGTCATCCAGCAGCTGCATGTGGAGGAGTGGGGAATCAAACCTGGTTCTCCCAGATTAGAGTCTGCGCACTTAACCACTACACCAAACTGGCCCTCATGCAGCTTACGTTGAACGCGTGTGTCTGTGTGTGGAGACCAGTGTTCCCTCTAAGCTGAGTTAGTGTGAGCTAGCTCACAGTTTTTTAGCCTCCAGCTCACAGATTTTTGTCTTAGCTCAGGAAGGGCGGCTCCAGAGCAAACTGATTTAAGCAGTAGCCAAATCGCTTGCTCACAACTTTCATGCCAGTAGCTCACAAAGTAGAATTTTTGCTCACGAGACTCCACAGCTTAGAGGGAGCGTTGGTGGAGACTGCTTTCAAACGATCAGCATGCAACACCGCAGTTTTGCTTCTGAGGCACAGACTCGGGGCCAAACTAGATGTTACTTTAAAAAAGAGAGAGGGAGTTGGGTCCTAGCCTACCTCACAGGGTTGTTGTCAGGATAAAATGGAAGAGAAGATAATGAGGTAAGCCGCTTTGGGTCCCCACTGAGGAGAAGAGCGGGGTACAAATGAAGTCAGTAAAATATTTAATACCCTTCATGCATTTTATTACTGTCGAAACTCATTCTCAAACACAACCTCAACCTGGTTTGTCTTCCTTCCTGCCCGGTTTGCGTCACAAAACCGATGCTGCAAAGTTCGGCAATGTTGCCTGGGAAGCCAAAAGTTGTCCCCTCCACCCGGTGGAAAACAATACCAGGAAGGTCTGCAACTTTCTTCCCCCAAAATATGTTTCCTTTTACAACTCAGATTTACCAGAACCCATTTAAACGGCAGACGTCGCCTTTCCCCTTTTTCATTAGTAGAAAGGAGCCAGAGTCCAGGAGCACCTGGAAGACTAACGAAATATGTGGCAGGCGAGGAGCTTCCGTGGGTCACGGCTCACTTCTTCCGATACAGCTGGAATGTGAGTCCACCTGCCCACTCTCCAAGATAAAAGGACAAGTGGACTCGCATTCCAGCTGCATCTGAAGAAGTGAGCCGTGACGCACGAAAGCTCCTCCCCTGCCACATACTTTGTCAGTCTTTAAGGTGCCGCTGGACTCTGGCTCTTTTCTACTGCTACAGATAGACTAACAAGGCTACCCATCTTGGTCTTTTTTGTGTTGTGGTCCACACTGCAGTCTCTCCCAAGAAGTTTACAAGTCAAGTTCTGCAGAAAACACAGTCCTGATAGTTAGCGGCTGACTGTGCAAAGCACCAGACTAAAAAGTGTGTGTGTGTGGGGGTGGACTTTTGGCAACGAGGTGACCTGGGATTTCCCCCCCCCCCGAGTCTGCTTCCCGTTCTGCATTTTGCAAAAGGATAGATAAAAGCACGTTTCTATCCTACAGTATTCTACAGCTATCGCTCTTACGCGTGTCCAGGATACCAATGCAAAGAAAACGCTGGACGTTTTCAAGCGGAGGCTGGACGACCATCTTCCGGGTCTGTTGTAGGGCGTTTCTTTCGGCTGTGCTCCTGCAGAGTGCAGGGGGGGTTGGACTAGATGACCTGTAAGGTCCCTTCCAACTCTCACATTCTATGATTCTAAGTGTTTCACTTTCCCCACAGGCCAGGAGGGGGCGCAATGTCATCAGGTATAGTGCATGCGCAAGCCCACTGCTGTCCTTCATTTCTCGCCCTTCGTCTTCTGGGAATACCCAGCAGGCGCGCATGCATGCTGGTTCACACCAAGTCCCCCTGGCATGAGCAAGCAGCCCAAGTGGGGGGGGGGGGGAAAGAAGCACATTTGATCTGCTCCCAGACAGGAGTGTGCTGTTGGAAGAAACCCTGTGACCTGTTGCTGAAAGCCTTGTTGACAGAGTGATGTGCTCAACTGTGTACATCCCACAAGGGCAAAGCAGTGCGTGGACGGCAGAGGGCACTGGTTGTCAGGCGGCCAGAAAGATCCCAACTAGGAGGGTGCAATTCAGAGTTGGAAGGGGCCAGACAGGCCATCTAGTCCAACTCCCTGCTCAGTGCGGGATCAGCCTAGAGCATCCCTGACAAGTGTTTAGTGTAAGAGCCAGTTTGGTGTCGTGGTTAAGTGCGCGGACTCTAAATCTGGGAGAACCGGGTTTGATTCCCCACTCCTCCACTTGCAGCTGGCTGGATGACCTTGCACCGTGCACAGATGATTATAACGTATCATAAATAATTTTATATTTTTTGAAAAATATTTATACAATAATTTCTACATACATAATAAATCATCTTAATCAAAAATATCAAAAATCATCTCCAAGAATCTCAAAAGCTATTGTACAACCTTTAATAATAGTCCTCCTCTGTTAAATAAAAGTTTCAAAAGGGAGGACTCCTTAAAGTCTCTTTATAACGTGTCTTTATGTTATAAAGAGACTTTAAGGAGTCCTCCCTTTTGAAACTTTTATTTAACAGAGGAGGACTATTATTAAAGGTTGTACAATAGCTTTTGAGATTCTTGGATGAAACTTTTATTTAACAGAGGAGGACTACTATTAAAGGTTGTACAATAGCTTTTGAGATTCTTGGAGATGATTTTTGATATTTTTGATTAAGATGATTTATTATATATGTAGAAATTACTGTATACATATTTTTCAAAAAATATAAAATTATTTATGATATGTTATAATCATCTGTGCACGGTACTTGTTGTATGTTGGTTTTCCTACTTACCGTGGGTCCTTGTTTGGTTTTGTGAATTGCTGGATGACCTTGGGCAAGCCATAGTTCGGTCAGAGCTGTCCTTGAAAAAGAGCAGTTTCTGTCAGTGCTCTCTCAGCCCCACCTACCTCTCAGGGTGTCTGTTGTGGGGAGGGGAAGGGAAAGGAGATTGTAAGTCGCTCTGAGACTCCGTTGGGTAGTGAAGGGCGGGGTATAAATCCAATCTCTTCTTCCTCTTCATCCAGCCGCTGCTTAAAAACTGCCAAGGAGGGGGAGCTCACCACCTCCCGAGGCAGCTGATTCCACTGTTGCACAGTTCCTTGAGGAGAATTCGTCTCAGTGCAAGAAGGTCTCATGCTGGGGTCTCGAAAGGGTTGAAATGAAGGTAAGAAGAGCCCTGCTGGATCAGACCAGTGGTCTATCTAGTCCAGCCTTCTGTCTCGCAGTGGCGAACCAGCTCCTTCGGATGGCCAAGAACAGGACAGAGAGGCTGAGGCCTTCCCCTGATGTTGCCTCCTGGCTCTGGTGTTCAAGAGCTCACCGCCACTGAATGTGGAGGGTTTCCTGAGTCACTGTGGCTAGCAGCCACTGATAAACCTGTCCTCCATGAACCTGTCTAACCCCCCTGTTTAAAGCTGCCTATGCCTTTTGGGTGTCACCACAGCCTTTGGCACCGAATTCCGCTTTTTAATCACTCGTTCTGCAAAGGGGTCTTTCCTTGTGTCTGTCCTGAATCCGCTGCCCCCTCCGGCTTCACTGGATGTCCTCGGGTTCTAGTCTTTTGGGAGAGGAAGGTCTCTTTGGAAGCACTTGAACGGAAACGTTTTGAAAGGAATGATATCTGTGCTCAGCTGCCACCGTTAAAGGGTGTCGCCGCTTGAGGGCTAGCAGCCATGTTTCTGATAAGGAGAAAGACACAGTTCCCACCAGCAACCGACAAACGGGATATTTCGCTTGAAGCCAAGAGGGCAGCTCACTTGCTTTTCTTTTAAAAATTCATTCCGCAGGACCCGGCAGCCCACGGGTGCCAGGATCGCAAATCACCCCTCGACCACCCCCTGCAGTTCTTTCTGACACTGGGAAGGTTGACTCCTGGGGGTAACAGGACTTTGTTGACTGACAGCCACACAGGTTGGAGGGCTGTACGGAGGAGGGCGAAAGGGGGCAAGACCAAGGGACGGAAGAGGCAGGATGGGATGCGGGGGGGGGGGGGAGAAGAGATGCAGGAAAGATCTGCAAATATCAGCGCTTTCCCCTGACAGACTGCTGGATCCAACCCATGCACATATTTTCTGCATTGGCCAACAGCTCAGGGAAGTGACTGCGTGGCTGCCGCATCATTCATTACAGAAGGCACACGCCGGCTTTCTTGCTGCAGAGATACACGAAAGGAGAACATGGAAATAAGTAGAAAATCCAGTATATAAAAATGTGAATAACTAATAACCCATAAATGACCAGATCTAATAATGATATATTAATATAATATGTAAATAACCTATAACCATAACATAGTGCGTACATGCCCAGGGAAATGCTGATCACCACTTTCGGGTCAGGAAGCAGTTTTTCTCCAGGCCAATTTGGCTGGGGATCCTGGAGGGTTTTTTGTCATCTTCTGGGAGCGGTACAGTGCTTAGTAGGGCTGTGGAGGGGGAGGCATTTGTGAATTTCCTGCATTGTGCAGGGGGTCGGACTAGATGACCCCGGAGGTCCCTTCCAATTCTATAATTCTAAATCAACACTTCATAAATAAATCAGAACTTCATAAATACAACATAAAAGCAGGTTGCTTACCAGTAACTGGTGATCTTCGAGTGGTCATCTGTGCATTCACACCCATGGGATCTAGTGCACACGCGCTGGATTGATCGGTGCTGTAGCAAGCTCTTTTCTAACGGATTTTCGCGCCCAGTCCCTCGGGCATGCGCAGGAACCCCGCCGCGCATGCCCAGAGGGGTGGGTGTGGACATCCCGCCAGTTCCTTTCTTACCGCCGCGTTGAGTAGACCTCTTTTTCGTTGGTCAGATCGGTTCGCTGTTAGCTTTCGCCTCACAGCTCCTAGGAATTTTTTCCTTACTCTATTTTTCTCTTTTAATAGTTTGTTCCTCAAAAAAGCTTTAAAAAACCACTTTTATTCGATCCAGCGCGTGCGCACTAGATCCCATGGTTGTGAAGCACAGAGACCACGTCGAAGATTAAATAATATCTAAACCATAGACAAAGTTCTTGCCCCATTACTTATGTTTTATAAAAATTGTGCTTTCCATAAAATATAAATAATTTGGCAAGAACTCTGTCTATGATTTAGACACTTTGTATGGGATATTTATTATGTTGTATTTATGAAGCATTGATTTATCCACTATGTTGTGATTATATACATATTCAGGGCTATTTTTGGGCAGGAACGCACAGGAGTGGAGTTCCAGCTGGCTTCCGAGTTGGCCACGCCCATGCCTACAGCCAAATCCTCTGTGTGTGCGTGGCTACAGAGGGAAGGCCTGGGGCAGGCGGGCCCAGGGGCCCCCTGGAAGGATTGGGGAGGCATTTAAATGCCTCCCCGTGCCTTCCCCAGCCTGTCCAAGGGCCGGCTTGCCCGGACAAGCCAAGGGAAGGCACGGGGTGTGGCCTAATATGCTAATGAGCTTCTGCTGCTGGGTGTGGCCTATTTTGCTGATAAGTTCATGATGAGCTTTTTCTACAAAAAAAGCCCTGCATATTATTATACTAATATAGCATCATTAAATCTAATTATTTATGGGTTATTAGTTATTCACACAGACTTTTGTTATATCCTGGACTTTCTTGCTGCAAAGAACAGCGGATCGCAGTGGGTTCCCCTGGATTGCCAGGATGCTCGACCAGCCCAGTGGAAGCAGTTTTGCAAGGGAACGACTCGGGGTGGGCCGAGCTAGGGCGGGACGGGGGAAGATGCACAGAAGCAGGTAAGAACGGTTCATCTCAGAAACAGAAAGCCAAAAACTAAGTCATGGCTGCACCTTGAAATTCAATTTTTTTTTTAAAAAAGATCCAGCATCGTGTGGTAGTTAAGAACCTCTGACTAGCATCTGGGAGACCCAGGTTCGAGTCCCCACTCGGCCAGGAAGCTTGCTGGGTGACCCTCCGAGGTGGGTTACGCTGCAAGTGGGTGACTGGCCCAAGGTCCCCCAGCGAGCTTGCATGGCAGAGTGGGGACTCGAACCCAGGTCTCCCGGATCCTAGTCCGACGCCCTAACCATTATGCTCTGCTGTCTCTCAGAGACAGGAACGGGACACGTACCTCCCCCTGCCCCACCAGAGTTAAAAGCACTTTTGACTAGGGGAAATATCACGGGGGGATGGGGGGGGAGGAATTAAAACCCCTTTGCCCCCAGCCTTGCAGCCGTGACCCAGGCTGGAGAGGCCCCCCCCCCCCAGTAGTTGCTTTGTGAGGCCGAATTTACACAAGAGGGAGGAATCCACTGACAAATCCATCAGAATCACAAAGCTTTGCCCCTCCCTAGGCCTGCTCCACAGGGCTGTTGTGCCGCTATAGCCACTGGCCTACTGCAATGGGGAGAAAATGAAGCACATTTTATTTGTGGAAGTGCCTACTGCTCGGACAGAGAAAACCCTTCCCCTGTGACATATTTTCAGATCGATAAGGAAAGAGGAGGTGAAGGGTGTGTGTGTGTGTAAATGAACTCACCCTTTCCAAGCTGAACAAATCCGAGGATGATGATCAAGGTGAGCGCTGCGAGCTTGGCGGCCGCAAAGGCATCTTGCACCCGGGTGGCGGCCTTCACGCTGTAGCAGTTCACCGCCGTGAGCACCACTGGAAGAGACCCAGGAGGCAGAATTAGCGGCCGCCCCGCGGGGGAGTTCGAGCGAGGGCCCTCCTCGCGGGCCGGGAGCCGAGGGCTCCTCAGCCGAAAAGGTACCCTCTGCGTGACCCAGCTGTCCCTGGCGCAAAACGCCACCCCAAGTGACCAAGATACCCGATGCTCCCCTCCCCCACCCAAGAGGGGCACGCGGCTCCGTGCAAACAAACAGATGTGCTCTGAGAATTTCGGGTGGGAGAAGGCACACAGCCACCTCCAGCCGCTGAAACTTTGCTTTACCCGTTGAGAGCTGGGCGTCCTATTCGCTGGCCTGACCCGGAGGGCCCAGGCTAACCCCACCTCGTTAGATCTCAGAAGCCAAGCAGTATCAGCCCGGGGTTACCATCAACGCTCCCTCCAAGCTGTGGAGTCTTGTGAGCAAAAATTCTACTTTGTGAGCTACGGACATTCAAGTTGTGAGCGAGCCATTGGGCTGCTGCATAAATCAGTTTGCTCTGGAGCCACCCTTCCTGAACGGAGACAAAAATGTGTGAGCCGGAGGCTAAAAAAACTGTGAGCTAGCTCACACTCACTCAGCTTAGAGGGAACACTGGTTACTATCTGGATGGCAGACCGCCGAGGAAGTCCAAGGTTGCTATGCAGAGGCAGGCAATGGCAAACTACCTCTGAACATTTCTTGCCCTGAAAATCACACACAGTCACCATAAGTCAACTGTGACTGGATGGCCCCCCCCCCCCCCCCACACACACACATCCAATTCACCGGCACCCCTCCATGCACACGACAGGTCGTCCTCTTCTGTTTCTCCATCTGTGCAGCTGCATGGAAGGCATGAATGGTTTGCCATTAGCAGGACTGGACCACAGCCTTCCCTTCTATCTGCTTAGCCTCAGGAGGTATAAGAAAGAAACCCTCTGTCCTGTTCAGAAGACTCTGGGGCTGGGAGGTACCAACGGACACGGGTTTTATTTAGCAACATTCCAGAATTGGGGATGTTTTGTATTTAAACAACAACGGCCCCGGTCACACGGGCCAGATAACCCGGGGGGGGGGGAGGCGTGGCTGTTCGCCCTGGAGCAAAATAAAGCACGGTAGCCCAATCACACGGTCCCCCGAGACTTTGTGCTTTGACTGTTAGCTGGCGATCACACGGCGATGCTGCAGCGTGGCAAAGAGGCGGCGTGACAAGCGTTTCGCGTTTGTGCGCACGTGCAGTTCCGCAGAGCGGCACTGCTTTCAGTTACGTGTTTGTGCGCGTGGGTTACGAGAAACATCCGGTTTGCGACGGGACGTGGACGGGCGCCGGATGCCACGGGATACTAGCGCTCCCGCGATCAGATGCCCTCCTGTGCTGCGCGTTTCCCGGATACTAGTGCACTTTCCGAGGTAGTTTTTTACTGCGCATCTTAGGCGGGATGCCACGGGTTGGCCACGGGTGCGCTACGCTTCCCAGATGTTGCGGTGTGATTGCGCTCCGAAAATCCACCCGACGTTCGTGCCTTTCGCGCGGCGACTTCTCCGTGTGAACGGGGCCAACATTCGTTTAAGAGCACAGCTTGAGTCCCGGGGCACCTTTAAGACCAACAAAGTTTTATTCAAGGTATACGCTTTCGTGTGCATGCACACTTCTTCAGGTACAACGATATATCTGAGGAGATATATATATATCTTTGTACCTGAGGAAGTGTGCATGCACAGGAAAGCGTATACCTTGAATAAAACTTCATTGGTCTTAAAGGTGCCACTCTGGACTCAAACTTTGCTCTGCGTGCTTCAGACCGACAACGGTGAGCCACCTAAATGTTTGCTCAAAACATTCTATTAAAAAATGCAATGAAACCTGGAGTCATTTAGAGAGACCTCTTTGAGTTAGTAACCCAAACATTTCAGAAATAAGATTTGAAATGGGGGGGGAATCTTCTGTGAACTGTCCCCATGTTCCTTTGCTGGATCCACACTGCCTCCCAGCACTTCCCCGCCACTGCTCATTTCTCCATTTCCAACTTTCTCCCGTGTGACATAAGAGCAAAGCCCTCGAGGCAAGAAGGAACCCTCCCTGCTGTGCCTACAGTCTGCCTGCCACACCTCCAAGCAAAACGTTCCTGGATGAGCACAGGGTGACGCTCCAAAGCAGACCTGGCAAGATAGTTCAAAACATCCCCCCCCCCATCTGAAACTGGGGTGTGTGGGGAGGGGAAAGGCTGCATCAGTCCTACTCAGACGGCTTTTCATGCAAGGGAACCTGGCTGGGGAGTTCCGATACGAGGAGGGCGCTGCGGACGGAGTGATAAGTGCACAGTTGTGGGCGCGGATGGGAAAACACACCCGACTCTGTGACTCACTCCGAGCGAGAGTTCCCCCTCCTCTCCTCCTCTTCTTTTCTTTGAGTGATTCAAGCAAATGAATGAGGGACGCTGATTTCCTGCCCGGGTGACTCAAAGCCCGAGCCAGGCAAGAGAGGGGGACTGTTGCATCACCCAGTCGAGCACTTCTTCCGGCAGCTGCTGCCGTGCGCTGGCAGGCCAGAAGCAGACGGGCAGCAGCCACTGGGAAGGTGCCGGGCAGTGCCTTGTTTGCAGAAGGACGCATCCGCCCCACGCAGCCGGCAGCAGGCATATAAATAGAGCCCTGCGTGCCTGGGCCGCCACCTCGCCCTGAGAAATCTGCAGCTAGCTGGAGACTCGCTGGCTGGCTTTATCTCATATAATTCATCCAATTAAAAAACTGCACACAGCGGGAACTCAAGAGACGGGCGAGACGGCTGCGTCGCTAAGCAATGTTAAGGCAGCCCCGTGAAGCGGAGCGAGCTCCGGTTCACAAAGGCTCACTCCGGAATAGGTTTTGTCGGCCCTTCGAGGCGCCGCTGGACTCAGGTAGGGCCGGCACGACCACTTGCGGGCAGGCCGGGTCGCTCCACTAACCACAAATCTGAATCTATGGCTGGAAGGTGATTTATTCACCCGTCACTTTGAACTACAGGTTCGAGTCTTGTGCGAATGCAGACGTCCTCGTGTAAAGACTCGTCCCTCGTGCATTACGCGCACGCAGAACATTTATTCGAGAGCTGAATGGAGAGCAGAATCGGGCAGAATCAATTTCAGCCAGCAGAAAGACTCCCACATGTCAATTTCAGCAGTACCAGCCCATTTGGGAATCTTTCGGCCACCATAGAGAACAACGGAGGGAATGGGGGCAACCTGTTTGGGGGCCTGTAGAATTGGTCAATGTTCTTGAAACTTGGTGGGTATCTTAGGGAGAGGCTCCAGCAGCTACCTTGCGAGTTTGGAGCCTCTCCCTCAAACCCCTTCACACACAGAGTGTAGCTCCTTTCCACAGCTCTGAACACAACGGGGACTCCAAGTTGGTTTCCAAGGACAGTCAGCAGTAGAAGACAACTGGGCGGTGCTATCGAACCCTCGCAGCATCCCAAATGCAAGATAATCAGTATCGGCACAGAACAACGCCCCCCCCCCCCCCCGGGGCCCTTCCCCCAAACAAATCGGTATCGGCACAGACCAACGCCCCCCCCCCCCCGTGGGCCATGTTCCAAGGAACGGGAGAGGCCGCTGCCTAGTGGGAACACACACACACACACAGTCTGAACCCAGACGGGGTCTGCCCAGGAAACGCCTCTGCATGCCTGAGCCAATGCTCCCTCTAAGCTGTGGAGTCTTGCGAGCAAAAATTCTACTTTGTGAGCTACTGGAATTAAAGCTACGAGCTAAAAATTCGGCTACTGCATACATTAGTTTGCTCTGGAGCCGTCCTTCCTGAGCCGAGACAAAAATGGGTGAGCCGGAGGCTAAAAAACTGTGAGCTAGCTCACACTCACTCAGCTTAGAGGGAACACTGTGCCCGACCCCTGGCCGTAGCAGGGCACAGCAGAGGGCTACAGGAAGCCAGCGGCCCAACTTGCTTCATATATGCTTGGAAAGAGCCACAGCCCAGAGACCCTTCTCTGCACGTGGAGGGTCTGAGGTTCACTCCCTCCTCCTGCATCTCAAGTTCAGGAGTTCTCTCCTAGGAACTTTCTCTGCAGTAGGCTCTGGTAAGATGCTGCAGGCCAGCGCAGCCTGTTCTGAGCTAGACGGTGCAAAGGCCTCAAGCGGGGGAAAAAGCCGCTTTATCAGTACGTCAGCCAAAGGAACCCAGTCTGCCTTCAGATCCCTCCAACTGGAGACGGGGCGCCGGGCATCCTTTCGTTTCCATGAAGGGACTGCGCGTATTTGCATTATTAAATAGTGACGGGGTTACGGGAAAGGCAGGAGCTGCGGTGGCTCAAGTGGTTAAGATGCTGAACTGCAGGCTGTGGAAGGTCTGTAGTTCAGCAGTTCGAGACCCGAGTGTGCCGCATGGTGGAGTGAGCGCCCGTCTCTGGCCCCAGCTCCTGCCAACCTAGCAGTTCGAAAGTAAGAAATTGCAAGTAGATAAATAGGTACCACTTCAGTGGGAACAGCGTTCCGTGCGCCTTGGTGTTTAGTGATGCCGGCCACGTTGTTAAATGAATTTGCACTTACAGGCTGTATTAATGTTTAAATAGTAATCTTGTTTATGTATACTTGACTTATCTTTTTATAAAATCGTTAAAAAAAAATAATGCCGGCCACGTGACCACGGAAACATCTTTGGACAGCGCTGGCTCTTCGGCTTTGAAATGGAGATGAGCACTGCAACCCTAGAGTCGGATTCGACTGGCTTTCGAACAAGGGAACCTTTACCTTTACCGTTATGGGAAAGGCGAAATTAAGCCAAAGCAGGGTGTACCGTCCCCCCGAAAATTTGCCTCTCACATCAAACAGAGGGTACAAAGAACAGAATAATAGTGCCTTCCGCTCTGATTCCAGAGTTTTCAGATTCCAAAGTCTGCTCTTTTTACATCTAGAGGCAAACCAAGGAGAAAGATCAAGGGTACAACCGTGACATATTTATGCCTTTGAATTTCTGTTGATGGTGTTTGAATTGCTCCAAGTAAACTGGACACTGAATAAGAACTTATACGTCTGTGGATATTTTTCTTTGGCATAAATAGATCATGGTTGTTTTGTTCTTTTCCACCTTTTTACATCTAGAGCTAGTTACAGGTCTCCTTGGTTTCCTGTAACTAGAGGCTTCAGAATGAGTTCCTTTCTAGAGAAGAACCGAGACAGGCAGCTGTATTTGTCTGTAGCCGCAGAAAAGGGCAAGAGTCCAGGTGCACCTCAAAGACTAACAAAATATGTGGCATGGGAGCTCCTCCCTTGCCACAAATTTTGTTAGCCTTTAAGGGGCTCCTGCTCTTTTCTATTCCTAGAGAATGAAACGTGACCAAAGCCGCTCTGCCAGGAAGGGTGTGTGTGACGCAACTGGGTTTTGAAGCCCGAAGCAGAAGCAAGACAAGTTCCTAGAAGCAGGAAACAAGACTGGTAACCAGTGTTCCCTCTAAGCTGAGTTAGTGTGAGCTAGCTCACAGTTTTTTAGCTTCCGGCTCACACATTCTTGTCTGAGCTCAGGAAGGATAACTCCAGAGCAAACCAATCTTTGTAGGAGCCAAATGGCTCGCTCACAAATTTAATGTTAGTAGCTCACAAAGTGCAATTTTTGCTCTCGAGACTCCGCAGTTTAGAGGGAACATTGCGTGGTAACGCGATGCAGAGAGCAGGATGAAGAAGAGGAAGAAGAACTGCCAATCGGCATAAACGCCAAAGAAAGGCATCACGGGCTGATCTGGGGACCGCAACTATTCCTATCGACTGTCCAACTAAGAATTGTAGCGGCAACCAAAGAGGAACACACGATGTAGGTATACAAGGGAATAGTAATCTGTGTGAAAAAGACACTAACACTCGTTCAATAATAACCAAAGTATTGATACAAATACAACCATATAAGCACAATCAAGTCCAATCTTAAAGTAGGAAAGTATCCTCTTGAGGTGAAGATGGATGAAGAATAATATATGAAGAATCCGGATATTAAGAACTCAGTTTCGAAGAACTTCCTCAGTAACAGCACATCTCAGGAAAAGCTCAAGGCTTTACATTACACTGCTTTCCATAATTGCTAGCTTGTAGAGGCAGTAATAATGGAAGGAAGTGTGATGAAAAGCTTTGAGCTTCTCCTGAGATGCGCTGTCAATAACTGGCCATTTATGAGAAGTTAGGGGTGTGCAAAAAAAAAAAATTTGGCCCGATTCGGATCTGGCAGAATCGGGTAGAATCAATTTCAGCCAGCAGAAAGACTCCCACATGTCAATTTCAGCAGTACCAGCCCATTTGGGAGTCTTTCGGCCACCATAGAGAACAACGGAGGAAATGGGGGCAACCTGTTTGGGGGCCTGTAGAATTGGTCAATGTTCTTGAAACTTGGTGGGTATCTTCGGGAGAGGTTCCAGCAGCTACCTTGCCAGTTTGAAGCCTCTCCCTCAAACCCCCTCCCCTCCAGCCCCCAGAATATACTCTATGTTTTCACCATTGACGTCAATGGCTCATAGGATATAATGGGGCCGAATTGCCACCAAAATTCGGTGGCAAGCCCATTCAGATCAGAGAATCTGAACTGACCCGCAGGAGCCCAAAAGGGGCCCGAATGGGCCATTTTCGGGGGTGCATTCAGTTCAGACGAACCGAATGCACATCCCTAATGAGACGTGTTTACTGTAACCCACAAGAGTGCATACAACCTATTTGAAGAAATATTGTTTCAGTTACTGAGGAACTTCTTCGAAACAGAGTTCTTAATATCCGGATTCTTCGTATATTATTCTTCATCCATCTTCACCTCAAGAGGATACTTTTCTACTTTAAGATTGGACTTGATTGTGCTTATATGGTTGTATTACTATCAATACTTTGGTTGTTATTCAACTAAGAACGGTGGCACGGAAAAGCAGAGAATGGCAAAGTCAAAAAGTTTTTTTAAAAAATGCCAGAGGAAGATAAAAGCAGACCTCTGTCGATGGAATAGTTGAACCCACATTGCAGGACACTGACCACAGACAATTCAAGGTGTTGATTTGGAACTTTGAGGCCCTACAGAGCTGGGGACTGGGGTACCCGGAAGACCGCCTTCCCCCATATGTTCCTGCCCAGTTAATGAGACTCCACGGAGAGGCCCTACAGAGTTGTAAACTACAGAGCCAGTTTGGTGTTGTGGTTAAGTGCGCGGACTCTAATCTGGGAGAACTGGGTTTGCTTCCCCGCTCCTCCACTCGCACCTGGCTGGCTGACCTTGGGCAAGCCATAGTTCTGATAACAGCTGTCCTTGAAAAAGAGTCGTTTCTGTCAAGAGCTCTCTCAGCTCCACCCACCTCACAGGGGGTGTCAGTTGTGCAGAGGGGAAGGGGGAAAAGTTTGTCAGCGGCTCTGAGACACCTTTGGGTAGTGAAGGGCAGGGTATAAATCCAATCACTTCTCGTCTTCTTCTCTACTGGCTGCCCCATTGATCAAAGATGCTCGTTTGGGGAGGGGTACACGAGACAGGGCCTTTTCAGTGGCAGCCCCGTGACAGTGACGTGGCTGATGGATCTCAGAAGGCGGTGGAGTGGGTCAGAGTTTCAAACCAGGACCTGGGAGACGCCGGGATTATTCAGCCCAGAAAAGTAGCCATGGGCAGGTGAAGACTATGGCCCAGGGCTGCTGTTCCGGGGAAAGGCAGAATGGTGTGACCCACCTTCATCCAAGAGCCCGTGCCAGGGCCACTTTAAACCTCAGTTAGGGTCCTAAACACTGCACTATTCCCTAATGGGACTAAAAGCACTGGGTGGGTGGGGGGAGTTATTTCCAACTGGGGAAACAGCAGGCAGGGAACCCCGTTCCTGAACGCTGCAACCCATGTCCTACAATATCAGGCTGCTTTCGAGGCCAAGCATCGCATAGAATCACAGAACTACAGGGTTGGAAGGAGGCCACACAGGCTATCTAGTCCAACCCCCGGCTCAATGCAGGATCCACCTAGAGCATCCCTGACACGGGTTTGTCCAGCCGCTGCTTAAAGACTGCCAGAGAGGGGGAGCGCACCGCCTCCTTGGGCAGCTGATTCCACTGTGGCACAACTCTGACGGTCAAAAGGTTTTTCCTAAGATCCAGCTGGTACCTTCACACCCTTAATATAAACCCATTACTGTGAGTCCTCTCCTCTGCTGCCAACAGGAACAGCTCCCTGCCCTCCTCCAAGTGACAGCCCTTCAGATACTTCAAGAGAGCAATCAACCTCCCTCAACCTCCTCTTCTCCAGATGGAGCCTTCCCAAGAAGTCCCTCAGCCTTTCCTCACAGGGCTTCTTGGTCTCCAGGCCCCCGATCATCCTCCTTGCTCTCCTCTGCACCCGCTCCATTCTGTCCACACCCTTCTTGAAGTGAGGCCTCCAGAACTGCACACAATCGCAGCTGGAACTGCAGTTATGATAGTCCAGCACCGTGGTAGTTTGACCCTAAGTAAGATGCAGTCCCTTGGACTGCAAGGAGATCAGATCAGTCAATCCTAAAAGAAATCAACCCTGACTGTTCCCTGGAAGGCCAGATAATGAAACTGAAGCTCAAAGACTTTGGCCACCCAATGAGAAGGGAGCACTCCCTGGAGAAGACCCTGATGCTGGGAAAGATTGAAGGTCAAAGAAGACGGGGACGGCAAAGGACGAGATGGTTAGACAGTGTCATAGATGCAACGGACATGAAATTGAGCCAACTTCAGAGGACGGCGGAAGACAGGAAGGCCTGGCGGAATCTGGTCCATGGGGTCGCTAAGAGTCGGACTCGACTGTGCGACTGAACAACAACAACAAAGCTAAAAGTAGAGACATCACCCTGCCAACAAAAGTCCGCATGGTCAAAGCAATGGTATTCCCAGTAGTCATGGATGGCTGCGAGAGTTGGACTATAAGGAAGGCTGTCGAGATCTTTGTTCCTCCCGACCTCTGAATGTCCCGTTGCGAGACTTCTGGCTGCGTCGAACAGGCACCTCAGAATTCGAACAGAGTGTGTATTGAGGGCATACACCAGCTCACGTTCCTGGCGTGATCGTTCGTTCGCACCCCTCTCTCTCGCTACTCACAATCCTCTCCAGATTCCTCCCTGGTGCCTTCCGTTTCTCAGCTTTATTCAGTCTCACAATCAACATTACATGCAATTAACAATCTTTCCCATGTGCTTTCCATCCACCCATTCCTGCAGTAGTTTTCCCCTGTTCCACGTGTGTCTCTCTCTGTATCTCCGCCTTAGAATCTTGCCGGTGTGGGGAAGCAGCGGCCCGCCCGGCGCCTCTCCCCAGAATATCCATACAAACTGCTGGTAAGGGCTCTCGGACTCTCTCTCGGGCGCGTCCCCTCCTGGGTTTCGAGCCAGGGTCTCCCTGGCCCCCAAATGTGCCTCCCGAACCCCGTTCCTCTCTGGGTGATCTCAAAGAAGTCGGCGCGGGTTGCGCCAGTCTCGCCGCAGCGGCCGATACGGCCACGGCAGAGCCCGCGGCGGGACAAAGGCCGAGCGCCGAAGAATAGATTCTTTTGAACTGTGGTGCTGGAGAAGACTCTTGAGAGTCCCTTGGACTGCAAGAAGATCAAATCAGTCAATCCTAAAAGAAATCAACCCTGACTCTTCCCTGGAAGGCCAGATAATGAAACTGAAGCTTAAAGACGGGGGACGGCAAAGGATGAGATGGTTAGACAGTGTCATAGAGGGCCTAAGGCCTGGCGTGATCTGGTCCATGGGGTCGCGAAGAGTCGGACTCGACCGTGCGACTGAACAACAACAACAAGATGCATCAGCCGTGACCTAGATGACTCAGGCTAGGCCAATCTCGTCAGGTCTCAGAAGCTAAGCAGGGTCGGCCCTGGTCAATATTTGGATGGGAGACCTCCAAGGAAGCCCAGGGTTGCTACAGAGAGGCAGGCCATGGCAAACCACCTCTGAACGTCTCCGGCCTTGAAGATCCTATGGGGTTGCCATAAATCAGCTGCGACTTTCCACCACCAAGATTCATTCACTGACAGAATACCTCCCCCCCATGTGGTGTGCCTGAGGTTAAGGGGCTGGGCTTCCACCCTACTGGGCACCCGTCCCAAACAGCCACGGCCCTCTCCCCCGCTCGACAGCTCTCAACAGGCCAGTTTTGCCTTCAGAACGCTGTTACCTTGTGGATCAAACACGTGGAAGCCCAGTTTTTAAATCGTTAAACCACAGGAACCCGAAGATTCCCACGGAATCAATGGGGGGGGGGGAGAGAATTCTGGGGCACTGGAACCTGACTCCCCTTAGCCAGCCTGACAGAGGGGGATATACCCAGCTGGCAAAAGATGCCACTTATCTCCACTTGGTTTATATCTGCAGTGCCCTGGGACCTTTGCCAAGGGAGAGAAACCATCCTCCAGAGTTTGGTGTCACGTCTGAATCAGACAGAACAGCAAACTAGGGTTCTTTTCTGGCCTACCAAACCAGGAATCCACGCCACAGGTCGGCAGGGTGTTGTGTCGGCATTACGCCCAGGTAGAGCCAAGGGCAACAGACACCTGCAACTGTGGAGGCCAGCTCAGGTACGCTGCGGTCCATGCAACTCTGCAGGGACACCTCCTTGGCAGGTGGGAACACCTGAGAAGCCAGCCAATGGGACGGGGACCCAAAGAAGCCTGCACGGAGGACGCCGCTCATTAACGAAGGATTAGCGTGCATAATTAGCAAGGGAAGCAATGATTTTAAGAAGCTGGAAAGCCAGCCCCTGTCTGGAAGAGCCGGGCCAGACAAAACCTGTTAAGCTCAGAAGCGAGAAGCACCAGAAGTTGGGAGGTTTAAGCACAAGGAGAACCAACAGAAACACGTACAGGCCCACACGCTGCACTGATGCACACAAGGACAGGCTGCGGGAATTTAGGGAGGCCGGTCTCCAGAGAGCAGAGAATGCTGGAGCAGGAAGGGACATAATCAACCCACTTTGGCGTGCAAACTACATAGTAAGCTTAACCGACTGGGGCTCTCCCTCCCCAGTTTGGTGTCGTGGTTAAGTGCGCGGACTCTAATCTGGGAGAACCGGGTTTGATTCCCCCGCTCCTCCACTTGCACCTGCTGATGTGACCTTGGGTCAGTCACAAGCTCTGGCACAGCTGTCCTTGAAAAAGAGCAGTTTCTGTCAGAGCTCTCTCAGCCCCACCCACCTCACAGGGTGTCTGCTGTGGGGAGGGGAAGGGAGAGGAGTTTGTGAGCCGCTCTGAGACACCTTTGGGTAGTGAAGGGCGGGGTATAAAGCCAATCTCCTCTCTCTTCTTCTTCTCTTTGGCAATTTGGCTGTCAATCAAAAAGTGTCCCCTGCATTACCAGACTCAGCAGGGCAGTTTTACCCTTCTGGTTATACCCTGGGAGAACTTGCTGGTGCAAGCTTTCTCCCCGAGTTCCCTAGCAGAAAATAAAAGGTTTCAGGAAGAAACAGAGAGAGGGAATTCCATATCATGAGCTGGGAAAGAATCAGGCCTTTAAACAGTCCAGCAGAAGAAAACTGAGCAAAGCAGCCCACAGTGCTGGGGACTGGGAACCCAGACGGCAGCGACGGCAGCAGGGTGTCATGGGTCAGTCTCAGCCTGAGACAAGCTCTACTGAGGATAAATCAGGAGAAAGGGATTCCTCAGGTGAAGAGGAGCCTCTTGTAGCCAGGCCTGAACCTAGTGGAATCAGAGAGCTACAGACTACTCAAGGCTCACAGCCAACAGCTGATCCAGAGCCACCACCCAGCGCCAATGCGGCAGGTGAGAGGTAATTCAGACTAGTCCACCTGGCTCACCTCCACCCTTCGAGTGCCAGAGACAGAAGCTTTGAAAGGAGCTACAAGCAAAGCGGCAGAGTGCTCGCCTCCAGGCCCCTCGCCAGTTGCTTGCTGATGACAGCCTGAGTAGTTGCAGCAGGACTGCCTATAAAATCCAGGACTGGGAGCCTGCATGTGCTGAAAGCAACAAGTCACCAACCTCTTGACTCAGGGGTCACAGCTCTGAACTCTACTCTGTTCCTCTTGGATCGGCTCTTGACACTGACTCTGGAATCTTCCTCCCTGCGTTTGTGAATGACCTCAGACTGTTGGACCTTGCCTCCTGTATAATGTTTTGAACTGCACTCTGTTCGCTTGGTAAATGATCTTTGGAATGAACTTTGACTCTGGAATTTGGCTTGGACTGAGCCTAGACTCTGACACAAGAGGCAGCCTCACCAGCTGCCTCTCCACAAGCTACTCCAGGGTGGGCCCACCCCAAAAAGCCCTGCAGTACCAGTGCGACTTGGCTTGGTTAAGTGTGCAGACTCTAATCTGGGAGAACCGGGTTTGATTCCCCACTCCTCCACTTGCTCCTGGCTGGATGACCTTGGGCAAACCGTAGTTCTGATAAGAGCTGGCCTTGAAAAAGAGCAGTTTCTGTCAAGAGCTCTTTCAGCCCCACCTACTTCACAGGGTGTCTGTTGTGGGGAGGGGAAGGGAAAGGTGTTTGTAAGCCGCTCTGAGACTCCTTTGGGTAGTGAAGGGCAGGGTATAAAGCCAATCTCTTCTTCTTCTTAGTGTACCCCCCCCCCCAACCTGGGAAAGTGTCTGGTAAATTAAAGCCAAATGTGGACAATCACGACTTAATCAGAGAACAAGTGTAAATCAAACAGCCGTGAGAGTCTGACCCACAAATCAAGCAGTCAACAAGACCTGCAAAGAAAATGCTTTCTGTATATTATGGTCAACAAGCACCACAACACAATAAACAAATTCCTTCAAATCTTAAGAAAATTCTTGTGTAAAAATACATCGTCGTCGTCTCTGGATTATATAACAACGTTTCAAAACTAGATCTTCCTCAGGAAATATTACAGCAGTACAAAAGCTCTCTTGCTCAGGCGCCTGGGGTCTATTAGAAGCTTAGCAGCATATTTGAGCCTGAATACTTATTGAGATCAGCATCCTATCTAAATGTATTATCTTGCCTCATTTTTCATAAAGCATGAGCAAGAGAGCTTTTGTACTACTCTAATATTTCCTGAGGAAGATCCAATTCTGAAATGTTGTTATATAATCCGGAGACGACGTTGATGTATTTTTACACTAAGATTTTCTTATGATTTGAAGGAATTTGTGTATTGTGTTGTAGTGCTTGTGGACCATGATATACAGAAAGCATTTTTTTTGCAAGTCTTGTTGACTGCTTGATTTGTGGGTCAGACTCTCACGGCTGTTTGCTTTACACTTGTTCTCTGGTAAATTAAAGCGCCAATCCACCTGCCCTGCAATGACCTGTGAGGCAGCAGAGGAGCGTTCCCATGACACACAGAGCCAAAAAAGTGGGGCAGGCCAGTAGCTGCCAGCCCCCCACCCCCAGCCAGCTGTTACACGAGTGGTTAGGGCGCTAGACCAGAATCTGGGAGAGTCAGGTTCAAATTTCTACTCTGCCATGGAAGCCCGCTGGGTGACCTTGGGCCAGTCACACATTCTCAGCCTAACCCTACCTTAAAGGGTTGTTGTGAGGATTGAATGAAAGAGAGAATGATATAAATGGCTTTGGATCCCCAACTAAAGAAATAAATACATGAATACCAGAGGGATCCTCTTCTCTGACAGACTGCCAGAATGTTTTGAAAGGGACTTGTGGTCCATCACTGACAGGGAGGGGCCCTGATTCAGTGGTAGAGCCTCTGCTTGGCATGCAGAAGGTCCCAGGTTCATTCCCCGGCATCTCCAGTTAAAAAGGACCAGGGAACAGGTGATGTGAAAGACCTCCACCCGAGACCTTGGAGAGCTACTGTCAGTCTGAGTAGACAATACTGACCTTGATGGACCGAGAGTCTGATTCGGTAGAAAGCAGCCACATGTGAAAGTTCCATTCAGGAGAGGGGCCGTGGCTCAGTGGCAGAGCCTCTGCCTGGCATGCAGAAGGTCCCAGGTTCGAACCTCGGCATCTACGGTTAAAAAGGACCAGGCAGGAGATGATGGGAAAGACCTCCGCCTGAGACCCTGGAGAGCTGTAAAGAGGGGCTGTGGCTCAGTGGCAGAGCCTCTGCCTGGCATGCAGAAGGTCCCAGGTTCGATCCCCGGCAGCATCTTCAGATGAAAGAATCAGGCAGTAGGTGGCATGAAAGACCTCTGCCTGAGACCCTGGAGAGCCATTGCCAGTCTGAGTAGACAAGACTGCCAGCCCAGTTCAATTCAAGGAAGCTTCATGTGTTCAATCACGTGCTCAAACATTTACGAGCAGCCTGCCAGTGCAGGAAGCAGCCGACCGTCTTCGGCAACTCCCCACTTCCTGCAGCGGCAGGAGGGTGAGGGCCCGACTCCAGCACTGTGGGCAGATACAGTGGCGGTAAAACTTGGAAGCGCTAACGTTTTGATCTCGCGTTCTGCGTGTGTGGGGGGAAGGACTGCCCCCGCCCAGCAGCTGACAGATCGCCTCTCACACCCCCTCGAGCCCCAAATATGGCCAGAGCTGCATCGCTGCCGCTCCATGGAAACGGGCAAATATTTCCAAGGGGTGCAATGAGCCATCTCTAGTCCAGGGCGAACAAACGAGGGAGGCGATGGGTGCGATTTGTGCCGGAGCTGTGAAGAAAGTCGTTAAAAGAGCCACAAAGACGTTCGGGGATGATGAGAAACGGCTCCGGGTACAACATCTGCAGAAGGAAAGGCGGCCACGGATTCCCTCGTCGAGCCTGTTATGACGGGGCAGGGTTAGGGAGCATTATGGGATGGAAGTTTTAGCATTTCAAGGGGAGGCGTGCCAAATGCAAGGAGCCTGGGGGGGGGGCAGCCTTGTTGCAACATTTCCTGGAGCGCAAAGTCACGCTCAACTTGCCCATGGGGGAGGTCTTCATCGCTACTGCAGGGCGCCCTGGAAGAGTCGCTGGGTTTCCAAATATAAACACGCACAGCACATGCCCCTGTGACATTTATTACAGTCCACTCATCCGATCCGAGGGGGGGGGGGGAGAGAGACAGGCTGCACACCAGAAGCAGACAAGTCAACGCTGGAGTAAACATTTCTCCAGCCGCCCCTGCTGGACAGAAAGCTCTCAACAACCCAGCCAGCTGCAAAGAGTTTTGGGCAGCGGAACCCGACAGACAGAGAGATGTTTGTCGAGAGAAAGCAACGAGCGGAGGAGGAACCTGCTTGGGAGAGAACGCCCACGGCTTTGCTCTGGATTAGAACACGGTGCACGGAGGCCAGCCGGGCAGGGTGGCGCAAGGTGGAGGGAGCCGGTACCAGGTGGGGGGGGGGAGGGCCTGACGTGCACTCCAGACCCGGCAACGAGCCAGCTTTACCCTGAGCCTTTGCTCGAGACCCGGCGGCGGATTTCGCTGAAGGAAAAAGTCCTGCTTACCCAGGGCACAAGGAAGACCAAAGCTCTCCCGCCGCCCAATTTTAAACTGCAAGTTCCTTTTCTGTGCGCCTGCTCCCGGCCTCTCCCCAAGGCTCTTTTGTCATGATAGCGCTGGTACAAAATACACACACACACTCGCCTCACTGGTCAGCAACTGGCGGCCAATACGGAGAACCCGGCCCATGAAAAGAAGAAGAGATTGGCTTTATACCCCATGGCCCTTCACTACCCAAGGGAGTCTGAGAGCGGCTTACAAACTCCTTTCCCTTCCCCTCCCCACAGTCAGTGGGGCTGAGAGAGCTCTGACAGAAACTGCTCTTGAGAGAACAGCTCTTATCAGAACTACGGCTTGCCCAAGGTCATCCAGCCAGGTGCAAGTGGAGGACTGGGGGAATCAAACCCGGTTCTCCCAGATTAGAGTCCGCGCACTTAACCACGACACCAAGCTGGCAGCTGGCTGGCCCATTCAGCACAGGTGGCCGCCACCCCCGCCCTCCACGCAGGGCTCAGACCTGTCCATTTTCCCAAACGGCCGCCTCCATCCCTAAGATGGCTCAGCCATGGAGGGAGGGGGGCAAGCGGGCTAAGCAAGACGTGCTCCGGGAAGGGAGGGAGGGTGAAGCAGCAGCAGCAGCAAAGTCACGTGGACAACCTTGCAAGCGCCTCCTATTGATTATTGTTACAAGCCGGCAGCGACATGGGACCACATGTGGTTGCCCAGCAACCGCACACAGACAGACATGCATGAGACCCCTCCACACGCCGGTTTCCTATTTCCAGCCTTGCAGCACCTACAGTTAAAACAGTTGCAGTAGAGAAGAAGGCCCCTGCAACCCCGTATTTCCTCCGGGGAGAATTGCTCAGTGATGAAGCGCCCGCTTTGCATGAGGAAGTCGCAGGTTCAACCCCCACCGTCTCCTTTTCAAGAATCCCACGGGGCAGAGCCAGGAAGGACTCCTGGATGAGACCCCGGAGAGCCCTTGTCCATCCGTCAGAGGAGACTCCCTGCAAAGGAAGTAGCATGCCCACCACTGTTCCCTCTAAGCTGAGTTAGTGTGACCTAGCCTCTGGCTCACACATTTCTGTCTTAGCTCAGGAAGGACGGCTCCGGAGCAAACTAATTTATGCAGCAGTCAAACGGCTCGCTCACAACTTTAATGCCAGTAGCTCACAAAGTAGAATTTTTGCTCACAAGACTCCACAGCTTAGAGGGAGCATTGGTGTCCACCATCTACGGGGTATTAACTGTGTTCCGAGGTAGACTGGCCCTTCTTCCCAACTGGGATTCGACGCACATGGCAGCTGGAATAGACAAGTTTGGGGACTACTAAGAAGAAGAAGAAGAAGAAGAGAAGAGATTGGGTTTATACCCCCGCCAGGGTTCCCTCTAAGCTGAGAGCTCACAGTTTTTTAGCCTCCGGCTCACACATTTTGGTCTTAGCTCAGGAAGGAGGGCTCCAGAGCAAACTAATTTATGCAGGAGCCAAACTGCTCGCTCACAACTTGCATGCCAGTAGCTCACATAGTGGAATTTTTGCTCACAAGACTCCACAGCTTAGAGGGAGCATTGCCCCCCGCCCTTCACTTGGAGTCTCAGAGCAGCCTACAAACTCCTTTCCCTTCCCCTCCCCACAACAGACACCCTGTGAGGTAGGCAGGGCTGAGAGAGCTCTCTCTCGAGAACTGCCCTTGAGAGAACAGCTGTGCCAGAGCTTGTGACTGACCCAAGGTCACATCAGCAGGTGCAAGTGGAGGAGTGGGGAATCAAACCTGGTTCTCCCAGATTAGAGTCCGCACACTTAACCACTGCACCAAACTGGCTGTAGAGCAGTAAAGAGGGAAACAAAGACCCGATAAACAAGCACAATCCCCCAAGGAGTTATCCAGTGCAAGCCCGGGTGACATTACAGGGCAGATTCCCTGGCCTACAGACAGGATGGATTTCTGGAGAAGCAACCGATGAACCCAACAGGAATCGCATGCTCTTGCTTTCCTCCTTCTACGTGATCGCAGCATGCACGCGAGCATGCGTTGCCAGCCCACCCCACCCCACCGCCTTGTTCTACCTCTCCGAAAAGCCCTAGAAGGCATGTCTCCGGTGGCGCTGGCCTCAAAATTGCCAGGCGCAGGAACAAGTAATTGTAGGTTTGTGGTAATCCTTTAAAGAACTAACTTGTTCGCAGCCGGCTGAGAGATTTCGTTGTTAATACTTTGGCTCCGTCAAGCATGTATTTTTTTTTGGGGGGGGGGGGACACACATCAAAAGGCACCAATCCGACAGGATGCAAAAAGAAGTGAGTAGATGCAATAAGCTTCCTAAGCTAATGAAACGCATAAAAGGACTTAACTCAAAGCTTTAAAAGGGGAGGGGGACAGCCACGGCGGGGGGGGGGACTGAAATGTGCCATGCACCAACGTGACACAAATCCCCACCCCCCCAAAAAAGACAGCCTGCAGTTTTCTCATGGCCTGTGCAGCCGGGAGATTCCAGTCTAGACGGTTCTCCCCAGGGGTCTATTGCCAGCGGCGTGTGGGGGGGGAAGGAGTTTTAACAACACCCTCCGGGCAGCCCGTTGGGGGAGAGGACTTTCAGATGTGATTTCAGCAGCCCATTCCAGCTGTGCCACAGACAACATTGCTGGCCACAGGCGTGACACTTACCCCATGCATCAGTTTCTTAAATCTACTCAGCAATCCCAATGCAAAAGAACTCGGGGATAATTCTCGCTCGCTTCTCCAAGCCTTCTTCCTGTAGAACTCTGTGCAAGGAGATCAAGAGAAAATCGGGGGGGGGGGGGGGGGAGGCTGCTCTGGCGGAAACAACCCCCTTTGCCTAGTAGTTTGGGGTTGTTTTTTTTTTAATACTACCCTTCTTTTGCGGCATGCAAGAAGGCATAACACCTTCCAGGAGTCGCTCCGGAGAGCAGGCTATACGCATGTTAAATAATGTTCTCCTCAGCAATCCTGCAAGGTAGGCCAGGGAGAAAAAGAGAGAGTTTGTGTCAAATTGTGTGTATGACTAGCCCATCATGGCTAGATGGCTATCTGTCAACACTGTGGATCCTGTGAACTTGGGCAGATCATGGAAGGGAGGGCAGGAAGGGTTGCCTCAGTGCTTAGTTCTTGTGGCCCTTTCTTATACGCCCAGGGAAATGCTGATCGCCACTTTGGGGTCAGGAAGCTATTTTTCCCCAGGCCAGTTTGGCTGGAGATCCTGGAAGGTTTTTTTTGTCATATTCTGGGCATGGAGCAGGAGTCACTGGGGGCGTGGGGGGAAAGGTTGTTGTAAACTTCCCGCATTGTGCATAGGGTTGGACTAGATGACCTTGGGGATCCCTTGCAACTTCATGATTCTATGATCAGTAAAAATGGTATTCAGAAGGTATTGTGCCACCTCACTTCTAATTTTAGGGGAGGTGATGCTGGAAAGGATCGTGTTAACTTCCGCAGTAAAAAGCACATTTTTGCTTCCCCCCCCAAAAAAAAAGAAGTTTCCCAAGCCTCCCTTCCCACCGCCAGTCACTTTAACAGCCCCACTTCTCCCCCCCCACTACAAAAATGTCAACATGCCCACCTTGCACTTTGCTTTCTTTCGCACAACGTGGCTGACTCTGAGGGCCCAGAACTTCGGCCCTGGAGAGCATTTCGGTCAACAAACACTTAAGTGTTTGCATGAGCAAATAGGCTCGGAGACTTCGGGAGGCGACTGGACCGTGCTTCGTGACCATATTTATTGTAGCTGTCTGAGAAGTTCCAGATGGCCGCCAAGCCGCCTCGCAGAGTCCAGATTGTTACACAATCCAAAACATGCATCTGCCGCTTCCAGACAAGCTGGTTTCTCAGGAGCGGACGATCCCAAAGACCCAAACCGGGAAGCTCATTCACAGCGCAGCCCTTCTCCAGAAATGCCCCCAAGGTACATCTTTCAGCCTCTTGCGAATACTCCGAGCTGTGGAGTCTTGTGAGCAGAAATTCTCCCTTGTGAGCGAGCGATGTGGCTCCTGCATCAATTAGTTTGCTCTGGAGCCACATCCTTCCTGAGCTGAGACAAAAAAATGTGTGAGCCGGAGGCTAAAAAACTGCGAGCTGGCTCACACTCACTCAGCTTAGAGGGAACGCGGCTTGCGAGGCCTGCGTTAGGTGCAGAGCCACAACCGGAGATCCAGGTACAGACCTACTGTGGAACTTTAAAAAAAACTGCAAGCAGCAATGAGGGGAGACCGCATGTGAGGAGAATGACCTCGGCACCCATACAGACGTCCACATGGCCTCCCCCACAAGGCAAAGAGCATAAGGGGGGAGGGGGTGCGTGCAAGAGTACCAAAATGGAACAAAATGACCGTGCCCTTGTGATGCACCCCCCCCCCAATTCCTCGGTGCTCCTTCCCGATCGAGCAGTTGCAGATTTATTACCACTTGCTCCATTACTACCACAGGTCTATGGAATCCCTGTCTGTTTATCTCTGAAAGGAAATGTGAATGCCGACGGTGCAGTAAGTCGAAAGTGACTGACGGAAAGTGCTCCGGCCCAGTTTCAAACTACCAGCTGATGTCTCTTTGCACTGGTTCCGGGCTTTCTGACTCCCTGGCAAAAGCACAGGGGCTTCCCCAGCCCACCATCACCACCAGACGTCTCGACTAGGACACAAAAGGACACCTGGCCTTCCCCACCAGCGCAGAGCCTGGCCCCACACCTGTTGAATTCATCTCTCCCCCCCACCCCCACCTCCTTTGCTTGCAGAATGGGAGAACAGCCACCAGGCCCAGACTAGTTTAGACCAGCTGGACCGGGGAGAGAATCTAGAAGCGGAACAATTAGCAGCCCCAAACGGCAGCAAGGGGGTGGGGGGGATGCGCAGTGAAACTTCATTAAGGCAACCGATGCTAGAAGACATGATCAGCGTGCATACAATTCGCCCCTGGGCACAGTGACGTGCCAGGAATTATTGCAAACAAGGACAAACTTGCGCCGGACGTGGGGGACAGGAAATCACGACAAACAGGGGCCGCAAGGTCATGGCAGGACGCCCCCAGAAGAGGCAGTGTTTCCTCCTGCTTTGGGCCAGATCACAGCTTTTATGAGCAGCTTCCCCTAGAAATACCCTTGCTGGATTTTCCACGGCCCTTCCACTGGCCCAGAGGCATCCCTGCCAGGCTCCGCATGTGCAGAAGCATCCATCGTGCATGTGCCCACGATGGAAATAAGGGGGAGAAAAATCCGCATGGTCAAAGCAATGGTATTCCCAGTAGTCATGTATGGCTGCAAGAGTTGGACTATAAGGAAGGCCGAGTGCCGAAGAATAGATTCTTTTGAACTATGGTGCTGGAGAAGACTCTTGAGAGTCCCTTGGACTGCAAGAAGAACAAATCAGTCAATCCTCAAAGAAATCGACCCTGACTGCTCCCTGGAAGGCCAGATAATGAAACTGAAGCTCAAATACTTTGGCCACCCAATGAGAAGGGAGCACTCCCTGGAGAAGAAGACCCTGGTGCTGGGAAAGATTGAAGGTCAAAGAAGACGGGGACGGGCAAAGGACGAGATGGTGAGACAGTGTCATAGATGCAACGAACATGAAGTTGAGCAAACTTCAGAGGACGGCGGAAGAACGGAAGGCCTGGCGTGATCTGGTCCATGGGGTCGCGAAGAGTCGGACTCGACTGTGCGACTGAACAACAACAAGTCCAAACCCGTCCACAGCATTGGACTCTAACATGCACCCACAGCCTCCCCACCGAGGCCCTTCAGCTTTCACAAGGAAGGAACGCTCAGCTCCAGGTCCTCTGAATCAACATCTCAGTTTGCGGCTCTGTCTCAGCCCAAACTTCTCTTGGCCGTGCGGAGATCCCTTAAGGAAGAACCAAGAGGACTCTGGACAGCTGATGCAAAGACAGACGACAGACCTCTGCTAGACCAGAATTTCTCTCCCACACAGACACCTCTGTCTAAAAGTTTGAACCTATGTTGTCCCCCCCCCCACAGTTGAACCGAAACAAAGGATAACCAGGATCGAACTTGTCATTCTTTTGATCTGTTAAATAATAATAAGAAGAGATTGGATTTATACCCCGCCCTTCACTACCCAAAGGTGTCTCAGAGCGGCTGACAAACTCCTTTCCCTTCCCCTCCCCACAACAGACACCCCATGAGGTAGGTGGGGCTGAGAGAGCTCTTGACAGAAACGGCTCTTTTTCCAAGAACAGCTCTTATCAGGACTACGGCTTGCCCAAGGTCATCCAGCAGGTGCAAGTGGAGGACTGGGGGAATCAAACCCGGTTCTCCCAGATTAGAGGCCACGCACTTAACCACGACACCAAACTGGCGCACTTAACCACGACACCAAATTTTAAAAAAGCATCCTCACTATTTCGCATGCTAATGTAACAAACCACTCCTATATATACACCTATTATATGTAATTTCATTTCACTGTCTGACGAAGCATGCGTGCACACAAAAGTTCACACCTTGAATAAAACTTTGTTGGTCTTAAAGGTGTCCCTGGACTCTGACTTGGTTCTAGTTTCCAACGTATTTGAAAAAGTGTGCGTTGCACAGGAAAGCTCATAGCTTGAAAAAAGCTTTGCTGGTCCTCAAGGTGTCCCCGGACTCTAAATTTGTAGCTCCGCAGAGTAACCTCACATGCTTCATCCTGGGGGAACTGGGCCTTCTGATCTCAAGTGATAACCCACCCCCAACACACACACACACACACAGAGAGAGAGGCTGTAACTCTGGGCTTAAAACTCCCACTGCCACAGTTCATGCATCAGACAGCCAAAGGCCAACACAGCTCATAAATCTTTAAGGCGCTATTTGATGCTTATCTGGGGCCACGGGCACACTGGATAGCCAGGGGAAGGAGACCTGATCTACACGGTCTGGTGGAACTGCCTCCAAACCAGGCACATGATACCCGGGGAGGTCCTCCCAAAAGCTGCCCAGACAAGTAGAGGCATTTATTTCCAGCGACCACATGGCTGGAGATGCTGGGTGTTGACGATCTAAGGAAAAACGGCGTGTGTGAATTCAGGCTGAACTTCCGAGATGTACCCCAGGGCGCTCCTTTAAAAGAAAATCCGTCAGTTTCTCTCTCTTTGCTTCCAAAAGAAGCCTCAAGATAGCTAATGTCAGGTTTCTGATCCTTCCCCCACTCTCTGGTTAACTCACACAGCCACGTGGTTTGCACACTGTGCATCTGCTGTCCTCACACTCTGCTCCAAAATGCCCCAAAAACCCTTCCTGGCACACACGTCATTCTACCTGCTTTCTCGCCGTGGCAGGACGCCCCAGAAGAGGCAGCGTCTTCTCCTGCTTTGGGCCAGACCACAGCTTTTACGAGCAGCTTTCCCTGGAGACACCCACGCTGGCATTCCCACGACCCCTTTGCCGGCCCAGAGGCACCCCTGCCGGGCGCCACATCTGCAGGGCGAGCATCATGCCCACCCCTGGCCCCAAACCACACTTCCCATTCATGCTTTGCAACCCCAAGCGCTGGTGGAAAGCACCAGCCCAGGGTTCTCAAGGAAAAAAGAGCGGAGCGGTGGTGGGGTCTCATTACCTGCCCCTGTGTCGCCACCCCGGACTCCCCATCCGAGTACTAGCCAATGCTCCCTCTAAGCTGTGGCGTCTTGTGAGCCAAGATTCTACTTTGTGAGCTGACTGGCACTAAAGTTGTGAGCCAGCAACTTGGCTGCTGCCTAAATCAGTCTGCTCTGGAGCCCTGACAAAAACGTGTGAGCCGGAGGCTAAAAAAATGTCAGCTAGCTCACACTAACTCAGTTCAGAGGGAACACTAGTGAGTGAGCCATTTGGCTCCTGCATCAATGAGTCTGCTCTGGAGCCCTCCTTCCTGAGCCGGGACAAAAATGTGTGAGCTGGAGGCTAAAAAAATGTCAGCTAGCTCACACTAACTCAGTTTAGAGGGAACACTTGTGAGCGAGCCATTTGGCTCCTGCATCAATGAGTCTGCTCTGGAGCCCTAGTCCTTCCTGAGCCGAGACACAAATGCGTGAGCCGGAGGCTCAAAAGCTGTGAGCTGGCTCACCCTCACTCAGCTTAGAGGGAACAGTGGTCCTAACCGGGGCTGATCCTGCTTCGCGTCCGAGGTCTGCCCGGATCGGGCTAGGGAGAGATGACCGGAGGAGGTTGGCCGTCGCCCGCCTCTGCCTAGCCCCCCTGGAGGGATCCCCCCCCCCCCCCCCAGCCCTCCCAACCCCCCCCGGG
>NW_015168696.1:467745-468710 GCF_001447785.1 Gekko japonicus
GCCCTCTGCACATGGCCCGAGGCGGCGGCGGCGGCGCGCGTACTCACGGACGCAGAGGCAGGCGACGAGCTTGGCGGCGTCGTCGGGGACGAGGCAGGTGGGGAAGAGGGGCTTGAGGAGGTAGGTGGCGAAGACGTAGGCGACGATGTACTGGGAGGAGGGCCGGATGATGAGGAGCTCGACCCAGAGCTTGAGGAAGGCGGGCAGGGGCCCGTAGACCTCCAGCACGTAGGCGTAGTCGCCGCCGGACTTGGAGATGGTGGTGCCCAGCTCGGCGTAGCAGAGGGCGCCCACGATGGAGAAGACGCCGCAGGCCGCCCACACCACCAGCGCCAGCCCCGGCGAGCCGGCCTCGCGCAGCACCCCCGTCGGCGTCACGAAGATGCCCGAGCCGATGATCGTGCCCACGATGAGCGCCACGCCGTTCCCCAGCGTGATCGTGCGCTTCAGCGACACCCCCCCGACGACGACGACGCCCGACTCCTCCGCCGCCAAGGCCGAGCCCGCGCAGCCGTTCTCCTGCGCCGGACCGCCCGCCGCTGCCCCCGCGCCCCCCGCCGCCGCCAGCATCTTCTCCTCCTCCGGCCCCGCCGAGCCGCGCTTCTTCACCCCGCCGCCGCCCGACATGGCCGGCTGGCGAGAGAGGCAGATAGGCAGGCAAGGCAAGGCGAGGAGGAAGCGAGCGCCTTCCCGGCCCCGGAGGAGAGGAGAAGGGAGAGGGGAGGCCGGTCCTCCGCGGCGGCCGAGGGTGCTGGGGAGGCCGCGCCGAGGAAGCCCCCTTGCTGGCTGGCTGGCTGTTCTGCTCCGGCCGCCTCGTGCGCTCTCCAACCGGCGCCCTCTTCGCGCCGCCTTATAGCGCCGGCAGGGAGGGAAGGGAGGGAGGCCGGCCCAGCGCAGCAGCGCCGCCCCGCCCAAGCACGTGCGCGCCCGGCCGGCCGCTGCTCCGGCTCCCGCGGCCAGGCTCC
>NW_015168696.1:469672-470020 GCF_001447785.1 Gekko japonicus
TGGGTGGGGCTGAGAGAGCTCTTGACAGAAACAGCTCTTTTTCAAGTACAGCTCTTATCAGAACTACGGCTTGCCCAAGGTCATCCAGCCAGGTGCAAGTGGAGGAGTGGGGAATCAAACCCGGTTCTCCCAGATTACAGTCCACACACTTAACCACTACACCACAAGGAGCCACTTTCTCCGAGGTTGTGACTTTGGGGGGAGGGTGTCTCCCGGCCGCACCTGGGGGTTGGCAAGCCAGCGTGTGCAGTCGTGAAAAGCAAGGAGTCTGGGAGTTCAAGACACATGAAGCCACTCTCGCGAAGAGCAAATGGTAACGGTACAACTTCTCACCCACAGTGAGAAACT
>NW_015168697.1:0-1863 GCF_001447785.1 Gekko japonicus
CCCTAATCAGAACTATCCTCGTCCCCCTCCACACCCTCGTCCTGGGCCTGCGACGGGTCCGGAGGAATGTCCTGATTTGGGCCCTCCACCTCGTCCTCACTCATCCCCACCGTGGATGCCTGTGACAGGCTCTCCCCCCACGAGTCCCCCTCCCCCTCACAGGCCGCCCCTCGGTGCTGGGTTGGCGGTGGTGGAGGGTGGAGACTCTGTCGCAGACGCGCCTCCCAGCGCTGCTCCTGCACAGCCCCATCGAGCCGCATCTCAAGAAAGCGCCGGCCCAGCTCGGCCAGGCGCTGGTCATGGCGGTCCACTGCGGACAAGACAAGACATAGAGCACCACACCAGGGGCACCACAATGGTTACGGCCACGCAGAGGCCCAGTCATGGTCACCCCATACACCAACCAAAGCCCCCCATTTACCCACACAATCCATGCAAATGGACTCCTCACCCCAGGGTCGACGCCCCGCCACCAAAGCCTCAGCGGGCACCAGCCACCCAGTGGGTGACCCACCCATGCCCGTGTTGTGCCCACCTGCCACGCGTAGCTCCAGGACCGACGCCTCCACGGCATCCAGCCTACGCGCGATGGCTCCCCCAGCCGGTGGTACCGAGGGCCCAGGGCATGGCCCCTCCCCTGCAGGGATGAGACACCGAGTCATGCACCACCTATGTGACCCCTGCCAGGCCTACAGGGGGTTGAACCTACCTGGATCCATCTCGGGGGCTGAACTGATTACCACGGCGGACCCAGCCGTGGCCACTGCCTCCTCCTCCGCCACCTGGTCACCTGCGGGACAGACCACTGCTGTAACGGGGGCACCGTGAACACGCCACCGTGGCCCAATGAGGGGAAGGGCCCTCGGGAACACCGGTGCCACCCCCAGCACGCACAGGTCCCATGTCAATCCGTGCACACATGGGCAAGGGGCGTGGGGGGGCAGTGGCCCTCCTGGGAGCAGACGCACACCCTGCCAGGCCTCTCGTCACATCACCAGGCCAGAGTCCCCAGGGGAAGGGGCCAGGGACCACGAACAGGGTGGACGGCTGCCCCTGACACACCCTGCCAGGGATGCCTCAATGGCCCCACCGCACCCCGTGTCCCCCACCACACGGACCACCCCCACATGTTGCCGCCCCCTACGGGCCCCACTCACCTGCCTCGGCCACTCCTCCATGGGCCGGGGACTCTGGAGCTGAGCTCACCACCACTGGTCCTATGGGGCAGACGGCGAGCACACATGAGGTGGACGTGCTACACGGGCAAGCCATGTCGCACGCCAGGTGGCACAGGGGTTCCAGCTCACATTGGCCTCTGGCCCAGCCACCCGTGTGCTGTGCGCTGATGGACACCCAAGGCCCCCAGGGCGGTCCTAGACTCTGGAGCTGAGCTCACCACCACTGGTCCTATGGGGCAGACGGCGAGCACACATGAGGTGGACGTGCTACACGGGCAAGCCATGTCGCACGCCAGGTGGCACAGGGGTTCCAGCTCACATTGGCCTCTGGCCCAGCCACCCGTGTGCTGTGCGCTGATGGACACCCACGGCCCCCAGGGCGGTCCTTGGGCCCTGTCGCAGTGCGGCAGCAGACGCATGGCCACCATTCTGCGGCCTGCACTGCCACATGCCACTGAGCATACCATGCTGCACTACATACCGCGGTCCCCTGGGTGCTGGCCTGGCTCGTCTGCCTCCTCGGGTGGTGCCTCGGCAGCAGGAGAGGGCGGCCTGACCCGCCTCGCACGTGGACGCCCTGTGAATGAGGGGACACAGCTGATGGTGGCACAGTTGCTGGCCAGGGGGACTCCACGGCGCCCAGGCCAGCCCATACTCACGGTTGGGGGTGCGATGTCTCCATCCT
>NW_015168697.1:5337-21400 GCF_001447785.1 Gekko japonicus
TCCTATAAAGGATTTGTTGTTACATCCTGGCACATCACTTAACATGTTCCTAATGTTTAAGGACAACCTTCTTGATGGAATATGCCAATGAAGTATAGTCAATACTTAAGCCCAACTTATGTTCTGGCAAGACAGCATGTGTGTTTCTTTAAATAAGTCCTGTCTGGCTTTCTTATCAGCTCTTAGACGTGCTGAAATCACTATGTGTGAAGGGTAACCTCTCTCTAAGAAGTCGTTTTGCATTTTACTAGCTTCAACAATGTAATCTTGCTCTAAAGTAGAGTTCCTTTTTAATCTGAGGAATTGACCATAAGGAATGTTATTCCTAACATGTGCTGCATGCGAAGAGGTGAAGTGCAAATAAGAGACCTTATCTATTTCCTTCCTATATGGACATACTGCCAGTCTACCCTCGTGGACAAAGACAGAAGTATCCAGAAAATGTACCTCTTGTTTGTCAGTCGTTGCAGTAAATTTAATAGAATGGTGTATGGAATTTATCCATTCTATAAATTCAAAAGCAATATTCTCATAGTCTAAAATAAGGAACACATCATCAATATATCTTTTGTACATAATAATATGTGTAAAGTAAGGGTTAGACATTGCATTGTTGATCCATTGAGACTCTAACGTTTGCATGAATAAGTTGGCAACCAACAGGGCAAAAGCACTCCCCATGGCAACACCTTTAATTTGCCAATAGAATTTCTCTTGAAAACATAAAAAACTTTTATCAAAGATCACATCAACAAGATCTATAAGAAAATGAGTCGGGGGACCAATATCTCTTTTGTCTAAGGTGTCTAATAGGCTCAAACGTGCCTCCTCGTGAGGAATATTGGTGTAAAGGGACTTTATGTCCATAGTCATTAATAAGGTTTGAACTAGAACACTAATACCTTCAACCTTTGATATAAAATCCTTTGTATCCTTCAAATATGAAGGTATTTGGGCAACAAAGGGTTGAAGGAATGAATCTAAATATTTTGAAAGAGGTTCAAAAACAGAGTTGACAGCTGAAACAATCGGTCGCCCTGGTGGAGATGTTAAAGACTTGTGGACCTTCGGAATGCAATAGAATATTGGAACTCTAGCCTGTTCATTAACATTATTGCTATTGTTAAAGAAACATTGAGCGCACTTTACACAGTTCCTGTGTCTCTATCTTTTTATACCATTAAAATTCTGCTGTCTTCAGACGCATATGTCAATTCAGGAAACAAGTTATCTTTAACATAACTAGCCACTCCTCTTTTCTTTTTCCCCTTCTACAAAAGTTTTTCCTAATTTTTTATTTTGGAGATATTTTTCATCTTTTCTACATATGTGTGTCTCTTGCAAACAAATTAAATCCAGTTTCTGTTTCGTCAGTTGATGTAATATCCTTCTTCTTTTTTGTGGTCCATTCAAGCCATTAACATTTACTGATAAAAAATTTATCTTTCCTCTATCCATCCCTTTTTCCATTCTGTTGTTGCATTTTTTTCTCTTATCAGTTTCCGGGTTCCAACAGGTGATCTTCTCTGGTTGCCTTTGGGTCTCTGTTCCCTGGGGTTTGTCCCTTCTATAGCTCCTTCTTCTTGGGGTCTCTGTTCTTCTTCTTCTTCTTCTTCTTCTTCTTCTTCTTCTTCTTTGTCTTCGTCTTTGTCTGCGCCCATCTCTTTTCCAAAGGTACAAAAAAAATCTTCCACCTTAAATAAGGATGTTATCCGATAGCTTTTCATTTGAAAAATAAAAGTGACACCCTCTGGAAGGAGCCAGCGATATTGTACATCATTTTTCCTCAGGAGTGTTGTCAATTTGGGGAGGCGGGGTCTATGGCACAGCGATGGCGGATGCCTTTCCCAGCTCTCTGCAGCAGCGAGGGGGAGAGGTGCCACTGGATCCACGGGAGTTCAGGGGGAACTCCCAGGCCATAGGGCTTTTGAGGGTGAGCCTCTTTTCCTGCTATCTGCAGGGAGATGGAGGCTCCCATCCTCCCTGACGGTCCCCCTTGCTGACTTCATCCTCTTAGCAAGGCCATAAGCTGTGTTGATCTGGTCAAGCGCAGGAGATCTAGCAGAGGAGTGATTAAGAGCGTGGTCAAGATAAAGACCAACAATGAATTGTGAGTTAAGGAGCGAATTGTGAGTTAATATGAGCTAATTGTCTTCAGAAGAGAAAATCCCTCCCCCAAAGGAAAAAACTTTTTGAGCGATCGGAATTGTGCTGAGAGAGGGACGCCTCTCAGATGCATTTACATAAGTGAAGGGAGGGGGGAGAGAGAAACTATTGTAAATGGATACTTTGAAGCGAAATCCCGCCCTGAAACCTCTTAAGTGATTGAATCGTGCTGAGAGAGGGATGTCTCTCTGACGCATTTATAAAAGCGGAGGAGGGGGAGAGAGAGATGGTTATAAATAGACATTTCTGAAAGACTTTATTTTTAAGTGTACAAGCCTGTTGTGGGAGATATCCATGAGCATTTAAGCGATTAAACAGCGTAAAGTGATTTTCAGAGCCAGGGAGAAAGTGATTTTATATTGAAAATAAAGCGTTAAAATGGAGGACACTCCAAAAAAGTGGGCGAAAACAACTCCGAGAAGAAGGGAAATAGATGTTATTGCACTTATAGCGGAAGCCATCAAGCTGATTCTGGAGCTACTTGTTGGCATTAACCATCAGCTTGCCAAGATAAATCAACAATTTGTGTCCCGGCAGCTCCAATTGGCAACAATAGCAGAAAAAATGGAACTGAGGGCTTTTAAAGCGAAAGAGATGGACACTAAATTAAACCATGATCTCAACGAGAAAAGGAGGAAAAGTACAAGAGAAACACGAAAGATTTACAAGGACTTAACTCCTTCTATGCAAGAGTTCTCAGAAAGTGTCATCTTAAATCCTGCTGAGAGAAAAGAGTTTGAATTTGCCTTCATAATCAAGAAACTTTTGAGATGCCACTGGGCCCCGAGGACAAGACCAGAGAGGAAGAGGCTCAAGATTGGCGGTTTTATCCCTTTGAAGACGAAGGAAGACTGGGCTGCAGAATTTGGAGTGAACGTCTAAGAAGCTATTAAGATTTTAGAGAGTCTTAGTGTAGATGTAAAGGCAGAACGACTCTGAAAATTGCCTTTATGAAGCGAGCTGGAGGAGATGCTCAGGAAATCTTCTCATAACAAGTAACAAACAAACTAACATATAAGCTTAGAAAGACAGGTTCTCACAGAGTATATTGTTTATTAACAGCTTTTTTTATTACTAACGGTAGCTTAACAGGGAATGATCTCCTAACCTTGGGTTTTTAGTGTAGTATGGGTTGCTTTTCTTTCTCCCTAGTTGTTACCTAGTTACCCTATCCCTATTTTTTCTTGGTAGTTTTTGTAGTATTAAAAAAAAATAAAAAATCCCCTCCGGGGGCTTAAAAAAAAAAAGGAGTATTGTCATTTTGGTATATTCTTTTCTTTTTTCTCTTACCTCCATGGGGTTTCCTTCCAGACTTTTATTTCATTCCCATCCATCGTCATTGGTGTTGCATTTACTTCTTTCAAGATTTTATCGCTAATAATTCTTTTGCCAAAGCAGATTTGTACTTGGAACTTTCATTCGTCTCGCATATGCTGAATTCCTCCTAAATACTTGATCAAATTCCTTTAGCATCTCTTCATCTTCCACGTGCATATAATCTGCTAAAATCTTAGCCATTTTTCCGACTATGTCTTCATCTTTTTCCTCAGGAATATTTTGGAATCTCAGTACATATGCTGCATTGTCGACTTGAAGTCTATTCAGCTCTTGTTCATATTCTTGCTTCAAATCAAGTCTCCTTGACCCTAACCAATGTTCCCTCTAAGCTGTGGAGTCTTGTGAGCAAAAATTCTACTCTGTGAGCTACTGGCATTAAAGTTGTGAGCGAGCGATTTGGCTACTACATAAATCAGTGTGCTCTGGAACCATCTTTCCTGAGCTAAGACAAAAATCTGTGAGCCGGAGACTAAAAAACTGTGAGCTAGCTCACACTAACTCAGCTTAGATGGAACACTGACCCTAACCCACTTACTGTTATTATTCTGCACCTTGTTGTTTGACCTCCTATAAAATAAACTATTTTCCTTGTTGTACTCTGCCTGGTCCTCATGCCTATTATTCATCCAAAAGGGAGGTCTGAAGATCTTGGGAGGGTGCTCTGGGCCTTCTCAAGGGATCCTAAATCCAGAGTGGTGGCAGCATCAGGTGACACCCTACCTGAGCCATGACAGGCTCATGAACCAAGTCAGTTTGTGAACGAACTTCCTGGTTTGTATCTGTTCATGATTTGGTTCATGGTTCAGCTATGAACCATGAACCAAACTCCAAAAATGCTCTTTGTGCCCATCCCTGTGTATGCACACTATAATACTTGCAGTGCAATTCTAAATAGCGTTACTTTCCTAAATTATAATGGATTTAGAAGTGTATAACTGTGCTGTGGATTGCATTGATGGAAGTAAAAACAAAAACAGAGCAATGGAAAATTTCTAAACCATTGGTTCCACTACTGAAACAAAACCAAATAATTTCAAACATCAAAAATCAAAAGGAAGAAAATTTACAGGAGGATTATAGTAGAAGCATTTGTCCTTGATCCTTAATTTATTTTGTGTTCACTGTATCAGTCAGCAAACCATGCTTTCAGCTACTGTTTTCTAGGATATGCCAGACAGGTTGATGTGAGGAATCAATGCATTGTAAACTGTTAAAGATAAGGGACACAGGCAGGCATTGATGTCTAAAAAAGATAGAAAGAAAACTATAATTTCATCATTGGAATTGCTAATGAAATGCAATGCCATTTTAAACCATTCTGAATATTCGTGTATTACTTCTGCATTCATTTCCCTCCAAATCTTGGACACTGTAAAGCATTAAATCATGTTTAAGCTTATGTAAGAAGCTGATTTTCATAAGGCCAATAATGTGTTTAGGACACTACGGTTGCCACCTGTTAGTTGGTCTCCTAGGTAGGGTAAGCCTGTCTAGCATCAAATAGATCCTGTGTGTTTCACATTATAGCTCCACCATATAGAACAAGCTCCCTGAGGGGATGAAGGAGACACCATCTATAGTGGTGTTTAGAACAAGTTGCCCGGGCTTTTAATGGGGTGGAGACTACAGAGATGAGGGGACTTTTATAATGGTTTTTATTATACTCTGTATGTTTAAAATTGGAATTTGTATACACATTGACCTATGGGGGAAATGGAGTATAATTAATTAAAGGTATATGTTAATATTTGGTTCTTTTGGGTATCTTGTATGGTTGGGAAGTTAATTTTTTCCTATTTATTTTGCAAAGTTTCCAGTTTTGCTGATTTCCTTTACTGTTGCATTGACATCTGTGGTACAACTGTAAGATCTATTTCTACATCTGCTTTTATGACATGCATTGGGAACAGGTCAGCTGCTTATCATGTAGATCATAGTAACAAGTTTATTAGGTCTCTTTTTCAATGTCAAATGATGCATAATTAGCCTCTTTGTCTACTATTATTCTTATCCAATTAGCCTTATTGTTCAAACCACTCTCAGTCAACTTGGTTGTTACAAGGGATGTGCATTCAGCATTTCCAAGCTGAATTAATAGCACAAATCATGTCTTTTCAGCATGATTCAGGCATTAGTTAAGCTGAATTAGATTCTCTGGTCTTTGTGTTTGTTCTTATAATTTTAAATTAATTTCTGATAGTCCAGCCAATATCTCTTGATACACACCTGGAATGTTCTTCTGGGTTCTTTCCTCAGATTCTTGAATATTTCTCTGAATACTCTGGATAGTCTTTAAGGCTTTTTCTCTGAATCTTGAATGGTCTTTGCGATAATTTCCCCACCATTTCTTCAGTTCTCTGGTCTTCATCTGTTTCATCTGAACTTCTTTTTTCTTTGTCTCTTCTTTGTCTCTTCAACATGTTCATGGTGCCATTTTCCTTTTCACTCTTCTATTTTTAAAAATATTGTACACACTTTCCATACATTATTCCCATTTACTATTTTCTATGCATATATCAAATGCACAACAATCAAAGTTTATACCTTTTAAATAACTTAACTAAAGTATATGTCCATCAGAATAAAAAATTATATTCTCTACAGTTCTTATAAAAAGGGCTAAACGTAGGAAGTAATGAATATTCTGAATAGATATAGTATAGATGAGAAAGGTAGCTTGTCTTCTAATCATTAAATCACAAACTATCACCAGCAGAAAAGTTTTTCCCACTAAAATTATAATATAGTAAAGCAGGAGAGAGAGGTGATAAATGAAAAGGGGGAAAGGAGAGGAAGAAAGGGAAGATGAGCAATAAGGAAATATATGGGGGAAAGTAGCCTCTTAGCTTTGTTTCCCGGCACACTGATTCATCTAAAATCTTCGGGGGGGGGGCGATGATAATTTTTTCATGTTGTTTTTCATTCTGAGAAATTGCACATGTCCAACTAGGAAAATATATAACAAAGGAAAATAAATAAATGTGTCTTTCTGATGAGCCGACTGTTTGGCAAAACTGAGTTTTAGTAATCCTCACTATTTCATGTCACAGCTGAAACACAGAACACTTCAAACAAATGTCGCTATATACTGGAATCTGACTTCAAACACTGCTGAAAAACTGCCAGTGTTTTCAATTATGATCGCAGTTCTGGGGGTCCAAAAATAACCCAAATATTGCCATTCTGGGAGTCCAAAATATTGCAAAGATTACTGAATCCAGATTTGTTTAGAAAAAAAGTAATAAAAAGAAAAAGATTGGTTGGGGTCAGCTGACATTATCAGCAAAAAAGCCCTCCTTATCTCAACTGCTCTCAATATTTCTAGAACCCAAGTGGAAACCTGACTGATTAAGCCCCCTCATGTGTTCACCTGTCAATTGGGGGAGAGGTAAAGACAGAGAAGTAAATGTCCTCCTTTTCTGTCATTGTTTGCCTCACAGCAAGAAATGACTGGAGCCTTTGAAAGTGCTCCTTATCAGGTCACCATGTTCCCTGAACACCTACCCCCTTCCTTCCTTCCTTCCTTCCTTCCTTCCTTCCTTCCAAGTTGTGATGTGTGGAAAACACATCACCTCCTCATTTGAGTTTTTAAAATCAATGTTAGATTCCCCCCCCCCCACCTCACCCTCTCGGTTCCCCCAGGTTTTTGATCCTTTCTGTACCTGGAACCATTGTGTGGATTTTTTGAACCACACTCTGGGGCCAAGTTCAGAATTAGATATATAAAATACTACAGAGTTTTTGTGCCTCAATAATGCCCCATTGACTATACACATTAGTTGCTCTTTCATACCTTGTGGTATTCCATGTCAGTCTTATGAACTGGTAGAGGATTCATTTTGGCTGAAAGCAGCAGCTGAGTGATTTGAATGACTTGTATACAGACCACCTGAGTCCCATTTCAAAAACAAACATGTAATCATGCCCTTAGAGACAGTAGTCATGATAGCAATAAAAGTCATAAAATAACAACAAAAAGAGAGCATTAAGTATAATTACAAATGTGGCACATTTCCATGACATTTTCACTTTAATGATTTTTCTATCTAATATTTTCAAAATATAGCAAAAGCGCAAAAGAGCTGCCAGGAAACAGCAAGCTGTCATAATACCTGTATACAATTTGCCTTCCAATAGATCGCTTGTCATCACATCGAGTGAAGATATTTTGTTTTAGTAATGGTTTCATTAATTTTCCTTCCATCCGTATAACAATAATGTATTCCAGTTTGGTGTAATAGATTTTAAAGTGGGCAGAAATCCAGCAAACACAATGAGACATCATCGGCATAAGCAAATTAAGGCCACTATGCGATACTCATTGGAAATATGGTTAGAAATATGTGATGTGGAATTTAGGAGGAGGGTGTTGGCTAGAAAGCTGACACCTGGGAGCACCAAAGTAAGCATATGCCCATGGCCATGAAAAGCCCACAAAGCTTCATCCTAAAGTTTTCTCTATGTAGCATGAATTATTGTGATGAATTCTATGGAACCACATAGGATTTTCTGTAGTTTTCTTCCTCAGCAGCTCCTGGCTTGCTTGCTCACATTTTGTTTGTTTCTTATCTAGTAAATGCAAGACAACTGAGAGACACAATTAAGGGAAAATATTTCCGAAAATACTTTGTGTGTGTTGATGTGTATGCGGTTCTGTAAATTTTGTATGGCACCCAAGATAATCTGTTTTTGGTTTCAATACATTATGGTTTGAATCCTAAGAACATTTTTCCTGGGAGTGAGCCACATTCAATGAAATGGGATTTTCTTCTAAATAGAACTGTTTAGGATTGCTCCCCCTATAATCTGAAGGTATGCTGGAGTGAAATACATATATAAGGGGCCAATCGAGTGTAGAAAGAGATGTCTAGACAAATGTCATAACTATAGTTAGCGGGAGAATAATATTTGCTGCAGTAGCATTTAATGTACATCCATAGGAGATTGATCCTTTCACCATAATCAGTTGTCTTCTTGACATCTCAGGAAGCATGGCATTACTACAGGTATGTGCTGAGTGGTGAGTACTTTAAATATTAATGTGTGATGCTTTTTACAACAAATATTACTGCATTAATGGGAACACATCACAAACCATTTTAGTTTCAATGGAGGCTCCAGCTAGCCTATACACTATGTGCTGCCAGTGCACAGGATGCTTGTACGCAGAATCCCACATTAGTATTTTAAATATTCATCATTCAACAAACACCTATCATTTAGAGAACAAGCTTGTTGATGGCAAAATAAAAATGTTGATGGGGGTTTGGAAGGACCCAAGTAACTTTTTCAGAAGTTTTTGCCAAGGTACCACTGGAACAATTATGTAATAAGCAATATCACTCTAAAATAAAATTTTAAAATGTGTAACACTGTTAAGCCAAATTTATTGGATTACGGTTGTGGTTAGGAAGATGCATATATGCTCTCTATGCTGATAAGGGATGGTTTCACTTTCATACAGGAAGATTTTTTCTCTAAATAATCTAATACAATAATCACAAAATTGGCAATTTCACTGAAATGTTTTAAAACCAATTTATTGGGTCCTAACTACTGACAATGGAAAGTACAGATATTTGCTGCATTCCTTTCCTCCCAGCAGCCTCCTCCAGTATCCAGAATCTAGTTTCCAGGGTTTGAAGGACCTGTATGGATTCATAGTCACAGAGACAGGGGGTTGCATTGGGAGAAGGAAGAGGGAGAAGTCACCCTTCCTTTTCTTGTAATTTGTATCCTTATCATTCTTAAGTATTCCGCTCATGGTGAGGAGTTAAACATCATTCTTCCCCGAAGTTTCAGTGTTAAATGTAAATGTGCCTGCCAGACATTGTAGGTAATACAATAAAAGGAGTAACAGAGAATGACTATAGAGATGTTTAGCTTGAAGCTTTCATGGCTGGCATTGTAACAATCTTTAATTAATTTTTTAGGCTTGTAAGCCATGTTTGTTGATAAAAACTATAGAGATGCTTTGGTGCCTTTCAAATCTATATATATAAAACAAAGTCCTCTCTGCGTAAAACACAAAATTCAGGGAGGGCACTCCTACCATGGCGTAGATGCTCACTAAGAAGGGATTTTTAGAAATTCGACCACTAAGGGGGTCAAAAGGGGTAAAATGTGCTCCCCCATTGTTTCCTATATGGCTGCCAGGCTGCTGCCTCCTTGCACCCCCCACCCTCTGATTGATCAGCTGTGGAGCTCAGTGTTCTGAGGTTTAAAAAAACCAGCTACAGGAGACTGCAGAGAGCTAATGGCAGTTGAGGAAATCATGAATGGCCAACTTCCTGTGAGGTGCAGTCAGGCTGCTGGCCCAGCCTCCGAATGGCTTCAAACATGCCCCCCACCTCCTACACCTGACAGGCAGTTGTCTGTCAGGTGCAGTAGTGGGTGCAGGGTGCTTAAAGCCAGCATGGAGCCAGCCCAGCCTCCACAATGGCTAGCAATACCCCTCTTCCTCTCCCTCCTACACTGGACAGGCAACTGCCTGTCAGGTGTAGGAGTGGGGGTGGGATGCTTACAGCCATCAGAAAGGCTTGCTCAGTAGGACTGCCTTAGGGTTGCTGCTGGCCCAGCCTCACTGAGGCCATTAAACACACTCCCCCCTAACACCAGACAGGCAGGTGTCCGTCATGTGTAGGAGCAGGGGCCGGGTACTTTAATCCATCAGAGAGGTTGCCCAAGCAGAAACACCTTCGCAATTCTGCTGGTCCAGCCTCCCTAGTGGCTTTAGACACACTCCCACACACCCCTTTTCCACCTGACAGACACACTACCCCTCCTACACCTGACAGACAACTGCCTGTCAAGGGTTCGAAGGGGTGTGGAGTCCTTAAAGTCATAGAGAAGGCTTGCTTAGCAGGATTTCCTTACCGTTGCTGCTGGCCCAGCCTCCATGATGCCTTTAAACACAATCCTCCCCCCCTTACACCAGACAGGCGGATGTTTGTCAGGTGTAGGAGCAGGGCCAGGGTACTTTAATCCATCAGGGAGGCCGCCCCAGCAGGATCACCTTAGTGATGATGTTGGCCCAGCTTAACCACACTCCCACCCACTACATAGATGGAACCTTCTTTCATATGTGATGGACTTGTAAAAAAGCAAAAAGATATCGGAAAGAAATACACTGAAAAATGCAGAATATATTAAAGCTTAAATTCCTAATGGAAGTCAAGAGCATGCTATTAGGTGTTCTGCTTAACAAATTATAAAAAAAATTCAAATACACGATGACAGTAGCTAGAGCTATTTATGCAGCAAAATGAAAACTAGACGTCTGTCCACATTTAGAAGAATGGGAAAATAAACTTGCTGAGTATGCAGTAATGGCAAAATTAACAACCTATTTATATAACAGATCTATTAAAAACTTTGACGAAAGATGGCATATGTATTATGTATATTGTGCTAGCAGGAGACAAACTTAAAGTGAGAAAATATATACATATGAAATAGAAGTAGAAGTAGAATTAAAGTCTGTTTCAAATGTAATATCCTAAATATAAATGGATTCTCCATATGACTTATATAATAGACTTTCTTTTACACCATAATATACTACTTATTTATTAAAGGTTCTAATGAATATGTAGAAGTGGTGAAAATATGTTATGTTGAATATGTAGTAATGATGAAACCAGTGTAGTCAAAATAGTTTAGTTTTGAAGTTTGAAACTTAAAATTTAAATGATGAATACAATTGTACCCCAACAGAAATAAGAATTATTGTATTTTATAGAGAATACCTTAAAAATTATAATAAAGGGGATGAAATGGAAATTACTCTCTGTCCTATACATTATGTACTATATGATTGTCTTCAACAAATGTAATTATGCTCTATAACCCATTTTTTCCTCTTTTCCTTTTCTGTATTCTGTTTTTCTAAAATATTTTTTTTTTTGAACGGGGGGGGGGGGATAGGTAACCAAGGCCTCAATTAGTGATCCCAGTAGGGGCATGCACTTTGAAAAACATTGTTTTAATTTTTTATCAGAATATTGGTAAGAGCTTGATTATCATTTCTGTTTAATATTAGGAAAATCATGTCAGGAAAAGATTCCATTTTAATAAATACTGAAAGTGAGATAATGTATTAAACCAGTTACAGAACCAATAGCAAACATAACAACCCATACAAAGAGCGAACATGAGAGGCCAAGCAGAAACAATATCAACAGAGCATGGCAATCCCTGCCTGGCAGCTACACATGCTCAGAATCCATACTCACCCCAAACTCACGTAGAGACCACTCATTCACTAAGTGTAAAAAGCACAGCAAAACATGAAGCATCCCCCCTCCAGTAAAGCAACATATTAAAGTATCAACCCACTCTAGGATATTAAAAAAATTCACAAAAACAAAATACCTCCCTGAGGGGAAAAAGAAAAGTGGACTTAAAAAAAAAAAAAAACACTAGCTAAACAAAACAAAAATCAATCAAACCTCATCCATCCATCCCTTTGGCAGAGGAGGATTGCCAGAATGGACATGGGCAGCTCTCCTTATCCCTTCATGGGACCAGATTTGCAAAGAAAGCTATCTCCCTTTTGCTCCTCCCTCTTGTTTCCTGGGAAACCACAGGAATTGCAGGCAGGCTGCAGAAGCAGAAAAGCTTCACATGGTTATAATATGTTCTAATATTATGAGAGGGAAAATATAATCAGGAAATACTGGAAGTGCCTTTCACTGTATCATATACAGCCAATCTGATAACAGAAATATTCACTGGATCAGCAATATTGGATTGCAACACGCCCCAGTCCCATATGTCACGACAGGGCCAGTGGGGCAAGGCAGCGAGGGGGAGTTCAGAGTCCCGTCCGAGAGTCAAGCCAGAGAGAGAGCAAAACAACCAGAGCAAAAGTCCCAATACATAAAGCCAGGTCGTAGTCAGAGCGTTATCGAGAGTCAGAGTCCAGATAGGCAAGTGTCAGGGTGCAGAGCCGAGGATCAAGATTCAGGGGGTTGTCAAAACACGGACTGGAGTCAGGAGCCAGGAAGTCAGTCAGTAGCTGGATACCAGGAACAGAGTCAGAGGTGCAGAGCTTCTGGTCCGAAGGACGAGTTTGCCAGCACGATTTGCCAGCAGTCAGCGACCTATTCAAATAGCTCGCTGGGTTGTTAATTCATTAGTGCCTCATTAGCACTGCCTCGCGAAGTCCTTGATCCTGCTAGAACTCCGGGCTTATTGATCTCCAACCGCGCAAGCGTGCCTCTTTGCATCTGGTTCCCAAGTCCCGGCATCTCCGATCCCTCAGCCGGTCGACAGGTGGCAGAGAATCGGGTGGCGTGCTGCTGGGGCCAGGCACTGCCTGATCGGTTTCAGGTGCAGGCTGTTCTGGAGGCTGTGCTCATCCTTTCCGGTACTTAGGTTTGACAAAGACTCCCATACCTCCGATGGTGTTAAAGGCACAGAGTCCTCAGTTTCAGAGCTCCCAGGCATTGGGGCAGTGGCAGGCATGACACCATACAACTGGGCATTAATGGGGAACATTTGCTCATCTTTGTTCTAAAGCATATCTCTCCTTATATATAATTTTGTTTTGGTCATGGACTCTCCTGAACATTCCACACACTCCCAAATCATTTCGCTCTCTGATCTGTCACCCAAAAGCTGTCCCATTCCACTGGCTGCGTTGCCTGAGTCTCACCTCCAATATTCTAAACAGTTTGCTGTTCCTCTCCCCCCAGTAGCCAGTCGGAACGCAGAGGTCATTTACATATGTGGCCTGATTGGCCTTTGCCTTTAACATTCTAAACAGTTTGTAGTTGTGAGTCATTGAATGTGTCCTGAGGTAGAATACATATCCTAATTTTCCTTTAAATGGTCACTGGAGTTGCCAATCCTCCCTGTGGGGCTTGGAGATCTCCCAGAAATCACTGTGTTCCCCAGTCACAGCACATCATTTCCCCTACAGAAAATTTTGCAGATATTACAATAGCTGTTTTGGGCAGTGGACTTTATGGCATTATACCCTGCTGAAGTCCCTCCACACCCCAAACCCTGCCCTCCCCAAGCTCTACCCCTCAGATCTACAGGTCTGGCCCTCCACTTAGTATTGCCAGCCTCCGGGCAGCACCTGGAGATCTCCAAGTTCAGTTCTCCTGAAGAGAATGGTTACTTTGGTCAATGGAATCTATGGAATTATACCCTGCTGAGGTCCTGTACAGGTATTTCTCACCCAGGCCAGACCAGGGATGGGAGGGAACCCTGTACTTTTACAGTACATTAAACAACAAACCCAGAGGTAGCCTATACCCTCTCAGGTTTCAGAACAATGTGCCACCAGAACCTCTTTTAACTAGCGTCCCCTCCAGCTCAGAGCAGAGATTCAAAACTCTCAGCTGGCATATAGGGCTTAACACATTAGCAACTCAATATAGAGATGCACACTTTTTACTTTCCAATAGTAGCGTATATGGTGAGCGTTTAGGCCACAAGACGTAGCTTTGGAATTCAGGTACAACATCAAAGACAATTTTAACAATCAGAGAAATCTTTATTTAGTACAGAGCTTAGCATAGACTACCAGAGTTTACCAAAATAACAAGCCTAAGGCGATTTGCCTTAACTACACAGTAAGCGATACATAATTACCACTTCAGGAACATTCCACAGTCCAAAATAGTCCAAGATAGTCCAAGGGATTTTGAAGGGAAATCCCATCTTTGAACTCCATGTGCTTTGAGTCACAGAGCAGTCCTTTGTCTCTCAAAGGACAGCATTTTCAGGTGCAATCAAACAAGCAGAGAGCAGGAACAGAGAGCAAGAACAGAGAGCAAGAACAGAGACTCTCTCTCATTGGGATTGAACAATTATAGCCCAATTCCAGTCACAAATTAGATGTGGCTATTAGCCAATTGGAGTGGGCATGGGTGTGCTCAATTGTTGGTTGTCATGGCTACGTGTGGGGATAGGCAAGAAGTTTGGGAACTCCTCCTGCAGTCAGGTGACCCAACGTCCAGCTTCTCCATAATGTACGTGACATGGCCCATGTAGCCTTAAAGCAGGTGCCTTGAAATCTAGCTCTTCCACCTCGAGGTGTGAATGAATGTGTGGTTATATGGCATGGCTATTGAGGTTGTTCAGGCCATCTGGTCTGCCCTGGACCATTTGGCCTGCACAGGAAACAGAGACATAGAATGTCATCACAGGAGAAGGCATGAGACTTGTAGAAATCAATATTTCTATACAGGTCCCTCCGCCCCCCAAACCCTGCCCTCCCCAGACTCTACCCCTCAAATCTACAGATATTTCCCAACCCAGAGTTGGCAACCCTGTAACTGACTATGTAACCACTTTCCAGACCCTTGGAACCCAGAAGACATGGCATAGGAGGAGGTGCTTTTCTACCTTAGCTGCCACTGCATAACCCCAAATCAACATAAGCCAGGGATGGAGGAAACCATACCTGTTATCATGAGGCTGTCCTCCCATACTACCCACTTGGGGCAGCAAAATGACTTGAGACAGCCCTGCCTTATAGGTAAGCAGAAGGAAATAAACATGGCTTGTCTCCCTCTATTTTCCCCTTCCCTCTGCTGCCTCACCAGCCAGAACAGAACCTTGGTGACTTAACATAGATATTTATGCAATTTAGTATTAAGAAAGTAAGGAAATAAGTCCTGAAATACAAACAATCAAAAAGAAGGGAAATATGAAACTGAATGTATTGCACCTTCAATAGTAATGTGTTCAAAACACACAACATACTTCAGAAACAGGTTATACATTTGTTTGAGCAGGCAATATATGAACAAAGGCTGAGTTACATATGAATAGGAAAATATCAGCACAATTCAGAATTCCCCACTTAAGCTTCCTTGTTTCTACACTATACTGTTCACTGATGTTAATCAAAATGTTATGGTTTAAATGCAGAAATGTCAATTTAAATGACATGTGGATTACAGCTACAGTCTGTGTTGCATACAAGTAGAAATAATTGGGAAGGAAATGACAGGGAGAGGGGGGGGTTATAGAGTTAGAGTATTTTTTTCTCTTGAGGAAAGAATATATCTTTGACTTTGTTTTGCTTCAAGAGATTGTATTGTTGAAGGTGTGCAGCATTTGAATGAATATATATTGAGGGAGCTGTTTCGAATGAGGAGAGGTGACTACAGGCATGCCACAAGGGTACTACAGTCAATTTTGTTCAATTGATATAGTATCGTGAGGGACACTGATGAAATTTGCTGATGGCACAATATACAAAAGGGGATATGGGAAGGGTCAGTCAACATGAAGAGAGGATACAATGCAATTTAGAAAACTTTAGGAAGTGTAGACACAAGGGCAGGTAACTAGTTTACACACTTCAGGATTGAGAATGTTAGGTAATAAGTACTGAAACATAAATATATAAATAATGGGAATATGAAAAGGGAATATGTTGTACCCTTAACAGTAATGTGTTCCAAAACACTAATAATAAAAAAAAGGTTCTGGGTAACAGTGTATACATTTTTAAGCATTTCAGCCCACAACTCAACAGAAGTAGGAATGCACACCAAACTCTGGCATGCATAAATGAATGTATCACATCTAAGAT
>NW_015168697.1:21432-38077 GCF_001447785.1 Gekko japonicus
AGTAAAATGAAGAGGCTATATTTGTAATACAGTGCTCAGATTTTGACAACTTATTCTCAACAGCTTATTACAAGAAGAAAAATGTGAATCAAGATTCAGGAATTAATCAACATAATAGAGAGAGACTCAATGATTTTCCATATATGAAAGAAATGGAAACTAGATGAAATGTAGGAAATATCAGTTCTTATGCATTCATTTCCTTCAGGAACTGCATGGTTGAAGGGTAATGAATGGAGTTCCGGTAATCTATGAACTCTCCCTATAGCTTCTGGTCAATTCTTACAAAAGGAAGAAAATGCTTCAGCACATTCTTATGATGTATGCACACTCCCTATATGTTGCCTCAGGAGCTTTAGGAACTGATTCAAACACTTAGTCATTGAGTTGATACAATTATTGCTAATGCAATTGTACCACCTGAATTTTCATGTGCATGTATGTAGGGAGATACTGTATGAAAGCATTTCCATATTAAAATTGCACAGGACCTCAAAGCACATCTCAGAGAGAAGGCTTTGATGTGGGGTATAATTTTCATGTAGGGAGGGTGCATTCCAACAAGTGAACTTTCACAATAAATTGAAATGATTCAGTCATTGCTGTACAACCTCTGTGGGTAAATGTTTGAATTGTAATATTATCAGCTAATGTTACTTGTTAATAATTATAGTCAGTATTGTGTCATAGGCATTTTATATAGGATGGTCTTTTAGGACCAGTTCTTTTAATATGAGTCATGGTTTTCATTCCATATCTCCAGCCCAAACCACTCTTGTATCTGGAAAAGTGTGCATGCACACAAAAGCTTATACCCAGAATTAAACTTTTGTTGGCCTTAGAGGTGCCACTGGACTCAAACTTTGTTCTATTGCACCAAAATGGCTACCCACCTGAATCTATCACCCTAGTACATGTGAACTGCTGAGCTAGATCATTGGTATATCGAAGCTAGTGTTGCCTACTTGAGTGGGTTATGGCTCTCCAGGATATTTAACATCACTTATTGTCTGCACTACTTAACTGGAGATAATGGAGACTGAATCTGGTACCTCTTGAATGCAAAGCAAAAGCTTTATCATTGAGCTACAGCTCCTCCAAAGATTATTATAATGTTCTCAACATGGTTTATTTTTATTTTTAAAATTTATTTAGTATACCCATCCCATAAGCAGGCTCAGGGCAGGTAACATATCAAACAATACAATAAATACAGTTAAAAATTTAAAACATAATAATAAATATTAAAATCAGTGGTTACAGCTCAAAACAAAAATCAACTGGCTGCGAGAGATTCCGTGGCCCATTGGTACAGAGGAATAATGGCCAATTATCAGTGGGTGGGTGACAACTTCAGGAAGGCCATACATAGTTGCCTGCTGCCTCAGTCGAAGGCCTAGTGGAACAGCTCTATCTTGCAGGCCCTGCAGAATTGAAGATCCCACAGGGCCCTGATCTCAATAGGGAGTATGTTCCACCAGGCAAGGACCAGGGCAGAAAAAGCCCTGGCCCTGGTTGAGGCCAGGGACAACCAGGAGATGTTGATCCATAGAGCGTAACGCTCTTCAAGGCGTATACAGAAAGAGGCGGTCCCTCAGATAGGTTGATCTCAGACTGTGTAAGTCTTTGAAGGTTGTTTCCCACTCCACCATTACAATAGATAACCTGTAAGCCAATAAGAAAGGAATGCTGTAAACATTTGCTTCAACATCAAGCAAGAAATACTGATTTTTCCCCCATATAACATTGTTTCTTGACTTCCTAAATAAAAGTGAGAAATTAGTTGTTCTAGATTTTCTGGGCTGTATGGCCATGGTCTTGGCATTGTAGGACCTGATGTTTCACCAGCAGCTGTGGCTGGCATCCTCAGAGGTATAACACAAAATGATGGCGTACTCTCTGTGTCAAGGTGAGAAGAAAGAATAAAAATGTTAGGCAGGTAATTTATATCTAATCAGGAAGGTGGGGTAGGGCTGAGTCATTATATTGTAGGAGTTCCACAGGCTGTGTTTTCCAGCCCGGAAAATCTACAACAACTAATGAACTCCGGCCATGAAAGCCTTCGACAAAAGTGACAAAAATGAGTTGAGGTTCAAATTTAATTTTTACTCCTGTACAGGAGGGGATAGTGATATTTATAGATATATTTCCAAAATGACACATTTTCCAAGATACTTGTTACAACTATTATATATCTGATACATTCATGTAGTTCTAAAACTTACTTGGATCATCAGATAATGTGAGATATCATAATTAGCTTTATCAAATAGCTAATTTATTCTTACAAAGTTCTTGATGATTCGAAGCACTGTATACTCCTCTGTAGAATGATCTGTCAAATCTGATTCATATTTCATTCATATGTTAATTATGCTATTTCTGGGTGTTTATGTCTATCCAACTAAATAGCTCAGAGAAAGCTATACATGTAAGGAGCAAACATATTCATCTTAGAGAAACCAGCTCACCAATCTTGATTCAGTGGGTTTGATTCGCCTATGTCTTGTGTCTTTTGTCCTCAATTACCTCATTGTTAAGTGTGTGCAAAGTAAATGTGTCATCTAATCTAAACAATAAGATTTTGCAAACACATTTGGGAAGTGCAAATGATCTTAGTAGGTGTAAGACAGCCCTCCTACTTGTAAAATCAACTTCAGATGATTTACGCAATGTGTAAAGTCTCACCAAATATCCAAAAATATCTGTCTGAAATAACTATTATTTAATATTTTGCATCTCCTAGATAACTTTATTTTATTGGCAGTATGGATTTTTTTCACATGTTGTTTTTTCAGAACATAACTTCCTACCATCCTGATCACTATCAAAACAAACGTGATGTAATTCCAGTCTCATGATTAACTAGTGATGAGCTGATGAATGCAAACAAATTGAATCCTGACAAGAAGGGAGTATTGGAGACAGGGTTCAGCTTTTGTTTCTTGGTGTTCTGTTTCAGTTGAAGAGCCTGATCTATAGCTGGATATACATCCTCACTGAACACTGCTACTGGGTGCCCAGACACTAGTTTTCTCCAGGAGTGCTGTTTACCACCTTAGGTTGATATACTGAAACCCTTCCTGACTTGAATGACTTGGCCATATACATGCTCTGATTATTTCCAGGGTTTTTTATTACAACACAGTTTGTTTGTTTCTTTGCTTAACTTCATTTATACCCCACCTTTGGGACTGCCTTTAAAGAGTTCTCAGAAATGGCTATAGAGAAAACTTAAGAATTGGGCTGGAGGTTGGAGTACTGTGGGAAGCCAAGAAGGGGGGGGAAGGGAGGAGGGATGGCTATATAATGGTATAAGTTTTGAACTATGTTTGAACTTTTTCTTATTATATCCTAATAAATTGTTTTTTGGGGAAAAAAGAGTTCTCAGAAATGGTAGTAGTTTCAAAATTGTTTATTGTTGACCAGAAGCAGCCTTTTTTTTTTTAACCCCCAAGGGGGTATTTTTATTATTTTTCATAAGACTACTTATGAAAAATATAGGGAGGGGCTACAACTGGGGATAAAGGAAAGATACCCACACTAAAAACCCAAGAGAAGGAGATCATTTCCATGTTAAGCTAAATGTAAGTAATAAAAGTGTTAGTAACACAATATACTTGTGAATTTCTTGTTTTACACAGGTTCTATGTTAGTGAGTTAGTTTTTATGACTATGTTATTGAAACGCTGATCCTCCTTCACATGTTTTAAATGGGATTCTGGGCCCAATTGAAAGTCTGGGTTTAAATCTGGAAGACCTAGATGGTTAGGAACTAGGCACTACAAAAACTGCCTTCTCCTGCAAAAGACAAACATGGTCATTTTCTGTAAAGGAGCACCTTTACACCATCTATTTTGGTCTATGAATGGCTACCTGATTGCTCAGGTGAAAACCTTTCGTTACTTAGGTATCTTGTTTTCCTACAATTTGGCCTGGACAAGTCAGATCAATACTGCTAAGAAGCTAGTATCAATACATTCATCAGCCCTTTTAAGATTTTTTTGAACCACAGGAGGTAATTATATACCAGCTGCCAATCTTGCCTTTCAGGCAAAGGTAGTACCTATATTATTATATGGTGTGCCATTGGCCATTGCCAAGGTCAATTACAAGTATGATTCCTACTTTACTTCTTTCCTAAGATCATTGTCAAATCTCCCTAGGTGTATCTCTGGCCCATTTAGAATTTACTGAACTATCCTTGGAAGCTAAAGCTTGGATAGCAACTTTCCTCTTTAAACTAAAGATTCTTTATTCCTCAGATGTGCTATTTATATCACCTAGTTAAAGAGGGTTTTCGAAGTTCTTGGTTAAAATTAGTTGATGACAAGCTACAGAGCATTGGTATTTCCCCTGAGCTCTTTAACCAAATGGATTACTCTTCTGCATGCAAATTTATCAAGTCTAGTATCTCATATTTTGATAAATGGAGTACTGGCTGCAGAGCTCAAAGGTTATGTTCCCTATATGGTCTAAGTCCTTCAATGCCAAAGTCTCTGCCTGCTTACTGTAAATATTTTATTGTTCCCAAGTATGGGGTACTTTTCTCCAAGGCTAGACTAAATGCTTTGCCATTAGGAGAATTACCAAGCAGATTCATAGAATCATAGAGTTGGAAGGACCTCCAGAGTCATCTGGAGGAAATTCATAAATGCAGGAAATTCACAAATAACTCCCCCCACACCCCCAGTGACTGCTGTTACATGCCCAGATGACGACCAAAAAAACAACTACCAGTGTCTCCAGCCAAACTGGCCCAGAGAAGAATTGCTTCCAGACCCAAAACGTGGTGATCAGCATTTCCCTGGGCATTTAAGAAAGGGCCACACGAAGTAAGCACTGAGGCAAGCCATCCTGCCCTCCCTCTCACAATCTGCCTAAGTTCACACAATCAGCATTGCTGTCAGATGGCCATCTAGCCTTTCTTTGAAAACCTCCAAAGAAGGAGAGCCCACCACCTCCCAAGGAAGCCTGTTCCACTGAGCAACCGCTTTAACTGTCAGGAAGTTCTTCCTAATGTTTAGCCAAAAACTCTTCTGATTTAATTTCAACCCATTGGTGGCTTTTAGTAATCACAGCCATCCTTTCTAAATGCTCAAGGACTGTCTGTTTGATGATTCCTAGGAATTGCTTTCTCTGAGCGGCTATGTGACTGTAAATCTGGTGATTTGGAGACTTTTTGGCACTTCTTTATAAATTGCAATAAGTACAATTTGGCCTGTGACAAATCAGTTCCAATCTATATCCAAAAATGGAGTTCTGCCACAAAACAAGAGGTTGTAGCAAGACTATTAGCAGATACTGATCCAAATGTGACTCTGGCAGTTGCAAAATTCTTGTCTATGGCATTTAATAGTACCATTTCCTAATGTAAAATTCTATATCCATGTTTTCTGTATTGTATAACCATGTTTTTTTTATATTGTCTGTATACTGTTGGTCTTCGAGCATTAATAATAAAAGTCTGGAAGACTTGGAGGCCAACAGGAGCACTGCCATAGACTGAAGTTCACTGGACAGATCCTATTTCAATCTTCATTTCACTGCCACCAAATATTTTGTGGGTGGGCACATGTGACAGGGATACCTAGTGCTTGCTAGAAAATCTATAGGATACAGTCATTCCTGGGTGTAAGCTCTATAGGCAGGACAGGGATGAATGTGTTGGGGGAGGTGCTTCATTGTATATTATAGAGGGCATAGAATCAGACAAGTTAGAAAACTTCAAGGGAATTAACTCCTCAACAGAAGCTATATATGCGGAAAAACTGGGCCCTGAAGTTTACTTTAAAGTGGGGGTGAACTATCACCCTCCTGATCAAACACTTCAGGCTAATCTTGAGATGGAAAAGGAAATAAGAGAGGTGATTAAAGCAGAAACTGTTATTATATTGGGAGACTTTAACTACCCTCACATTGACTGAGTAAACATGAGCTTGATTCATGCTGTAGAAATGAGATTCCTAGACATCATAAATGACTGTGCACTGGAACAGTTGGTCACAGGGCCAACCAGAGAGGTAGTGATCTTAGACTTGGTTCTGAGCAGGTCTCAAGACCTGATGAAAGATGTAGAGGATTTTACACCAGTTGGGAACAGTGCCACGATGCTATGCAGTTCAGCATTCAGATCAATTGAGAGTTACCCCTAAAGTCCAAAACTGTAACATTTGATTTCAAAAGAGGGAATTTCACAAAAAATGAGAGGAATAGTAAAAAGGAAGCTGAAGAGGAAACACAAGAGAGTCAAATCCCTCAAGGATGCTTGGAAGCTATTTAAAACCACACTAACTGAAACCCAAATAGAATGCATTTCACCGATTAGGAAATGCACTGCCAAGTCTAAAAGAAGTCAAAAACTATTACTGTAATTTATGGTTACTATGTTTTATAGTTAATAAAAATACATATGGTCCTTACATATTACATAGATGACATAAACATATCACAACTAATAATGTGATCCTGTATCACAAATTTAGAAAAGTCCCATCCATGTGATATTGTAGAACAGCTTCTGTAATAAGTCATAATAAATGATGAGCATCTAGATGTAAGCCCATTTTGTAGTTGATCCTCCTCAGAAGTTATCTCCCTAGCTGAATGGAATTTTTGTATTATAAAGGAGCATATGCTGTGTTATTTAGACTTGCCTCTTATTTACAATTCAGCATTTACCTAGGAAGCAAGTTAGTCCATTAGCCTTTCCTTAATCAGTTACAAAACCTTTTGTTCTAATACTTAGCAGCAAAACACTCTCTAAACATACTGGCAACATACCCTTCTTAAGAAAAACTATGCCCCATCCGTAGATGGCTGATTAAACAAATGTTATAAGAATATGACAGGTGTTTGAGGATCACTTCCGGTATGGCGCGACAACCGGCGCGTTTCAGCAAGCGCTGAAGTGCCCAACCCCGTTTGTCTTTTTTCGGGGATCCCGGTTGCCGGGAATTCCCGACCAGCGGGCCTGGCGTGGCTTGCTGGAGCAAGGGGCTTTGATTTCTGGGGGGCCCTCCGCAGTCAGCAATGTGGGGGGGTGTCCAGGAACCGCCCTGAAGCAGGGAACTTCGGTGGAGCAAACATGGCTGCCATGGTTTTGCAGAGTTGCAGCCGCCTGGATTTTTAACTTTGCACGGGGAGAAAAGGGAACTATCACAGTGGCAATGTAAAGATTCAAAAGATGTGTTGACTGAACTGCAGAAACGGACATGAGGGAAGAATTATATACAGCGGAAGAAACAATAGACCACCAAACAGCGGCATCCAAAATAGGGAAATAAGGCGGCCGGGGGAATGAAAAGGACTGAGTTATAAATAATTACTTGTGAGGAGGGAAGAAAAGCGGCGTTGAAACTCTGTATACTGTTGGCTTGTTCGAGTTTTGAGTGACTGGAAAGGAAAGCATATTTGTGTTTTGTGTGGAGTTTGAAAGAGATGGAGCAGATTGAAAGAAGTTGGGAGGAACGAGAGGTAGAGCTGGAGAGTGGCGAGACAGAAATGGAGAAATTTATCAGAGAGATAAGAGAGGCGGCATGGAGAGGATGTTATGAAGCATGTATGGAAATAAGAAAATAATATGGCTTGCAGGTGGAAACAGACAGAGAGGAAAAGCAGGAATTAACTACAGTGAAAGAGATCCATGAGGAGGAGGATGCGAGAGATAATTCGGACAGTGTTAACGAAGGAGAATCAGAGGAGGGGGTAGAGTCGATAAAAGTTGAAGTGGAACTTAAAGTGAATCATCTAGGTCCTAAACTGGTCCCTTTAAAAGAAGATAACCAACGTTTAAAGACTGAGCAAGGGAGAAACAAAAAGACTCGAAAGGATAAGCGATGGTTAAAGAACTTCAAAAGGATCAATAGATTCAGGATTGTGGAAGGAGTGAAAGGCAGAAGAAAGAGCTATGGAAGACAAAGAGTGCTAAAGGGAAGAAGGCATGGAGACATGTTGAGGGGAAAAAATAAACTGCAAATGTCTAAGAGAAAAAGGAAGCGATTTGAAAAAGTAAACTTGATGCCTCCCCCCTCTGTATGGATAGACTTGGAAGACTGACAAGTTAGCTACTGGATTTGATTGGGAGATTTGATGATGATATTTAAAATTATGTATTAAGATGACTGACCTGAAATGTGATGGGGGGGGGTTCTTTTGGTTTGGTACCTGTATTTAAACCTATTTACTTATGAAATTGAGAGGAAATTGAGAGGAATTATTAGGGGAAGTTAGAATTGATTTTAAGGGGAGGATTTAAATTAAGGAAAATTAATAAATTTGGGTAAATAATTAAGGGGATAAACATAGTTGATTAGGGGGGGAAATTGTAATAAGATGGGTAGAGGGACATAATTTGAATATAAAAGAGATTTGTGACCTGATATATGTTGGGGTGGAAGTGTGTTAATTATTTTTATGGTTAAAGGATTTGAAATTTATTGGTTTATGAAATAATATATGGATATTTATGTTTCTATTTATTTGTATTAATATGGATGTATTTATGAATTTGACTTGAAATTTTTAGGGGGAAAAGGTTAATATAAAATTTGTGATTGATTAATTTAAGGAACAGAAAGGGTTTGTAACTGATAACAAGGGAATAAGGAATGTGTAGCTGGCTGGGGAGAAAATGTATAATCATGAGATTAGAAATTGATTAGAAGTAGTTGCGTTATTGGATAATTGAAATGATACATCGGAATTTATACTTGTATTTATATTTATATTGTTTTATTTAGCTACAAAATTGACTTGGAATTTTTTAGAGGGAAAATGTTAATGTAAAACATGTGATTGAATATTTAAATGAATAGAAAGGGTTTGTATAATAAGGGAATGTGTAGTCGGCTCTGGGGTATTGTATAATCATGGGATTTGAAATCAATTAGAGGCAATGGTGTTTGATAGAAGGAAATTTTGATGTAAATAGGCTATTTGTTACTTATGGTAAGGTACTTGAGCAGGTCAGTCATAAGGAGATTTAAGGTTTGGAAATCACAAATGGATGTTGAGGAAGCCAAGGGGAAAGAAATGTTGGGAAAAAAGAAACCAAAAAGTGTTAAACAAATTATTAAGAAAATATAAAAAATCGCAAGCAGTAAATTAATGGGTATAAAAGAGAAAAGAAATAATTATGAACTTAAACCCCTATATTGATCACACAGAAACGTCAAGAAAGGAAGGGTAAGCAGAGGAGCTACAACTTGATAGAGTTTGGGAAAAGAACTGTATGCTTGAATTAACACTTATTTATCCTCAAAAAGCTATAGGAGTATAGAAGTTTAGACAACACAGATTGGGTTTTGTTTCTGACTTGGTTTTTACTTGAATAGTGAAAATAAGGAAAGGCAGTTAGTAAAGGAAGAATGGTAATATTAATCAGTGTTGTAGAAAATAAGTGTGATACAAGCTATGGAAAGATATGTAAATTTGCTCATGATGTTGTTTATGTGCACAATATAGGCCTATAAAATCTAATAAAAATAATTATATAAAAAAAGAAAAACTATGCCCCATAATTCCATGCAGCTGCATGTGAAACTGCCACATCCTTAAGAAGAAGAAGAGATTGGATTTATGCCCCGCCTTTCACTACCCAAAGGTGTCTCAGAGTGGCTTACAAGCTCCTTTCCCTTCCCCTCACCACAACAGACACCCTGTGAGGTAGGTGGGGCTGAGAGAGCTCTTGACAGAAACAGCTCTTTTTCAAGAACACCTCAAGAACAGCCTTAAGGGTACAGATCACAATTACAACCATAATCGAAGTTATTATCAAACTAACAGCATGTAGCACATATAATATTACCTCAAATATTAATATATTTTAATTAATATCATTAGTAATACAATGCAACAATATCTCAAAATGCAACCTATCACAAATGCAGTATAAATACATTACAAAGTGGTCTTTGTAGCTCCTATACATAACATGACAGATCCGAATTTGTATTTAGTCCATAAGGCGTATATGTTTTTAACCTAAAAATCCAAGCCACCTCTTGACAGAGCAACATTTTTGGACATAATAATGATTGTATGCATGTAATAAATGTTTGCTAAGTATAAAGAGCTGCAAATCATCAGCAGAGTGTTCCTTTTCTACAAAATGTGCTACCAAAGATGCTTCCATATTTTTATTGTGGATTTATGATCTGTGTTCTATAATGCATGTCTTTACAGTGTGTATACTCATCCTAATATATAGAAGCTGGCATGGGCATATAATAACATATATTGCCCTTTTATTACTACAGTTTGTAAAATGAAAAAAAATCATTGTATAAAAACCTTGTGGATGTTCAAACATCTTCATCTCCAAAGAGAAGGGGCACACAGAACACTTACCACATTTGTAGGGTCCAGATGAACTAGCCCTATTTAGCTGGTTCCAATACTTCTAGTTTTCCTAAATCCAATAAGTCGTCAATTATCGCATCCAGGTAAATCTGCAATCACATGTCAGTGTCTATTTATAATATGTTTAATCACATTAACTAAAAGTGAAATGCACATGTTATGCCTTTCTGGACTTGCTGTTGTTTATTGTTGAATAAGGTACCTCCCTTTAAATGGATGGGAAAAGAGCAAACAGCAAATTCGTGGTTTGCAGGGCATGGAAAATGCGGCACATGCTCTTTTCAAGTGGCACCATGAACAACTGTTGGGAGCCAGGCTTCTCCCTGCCAGCCAGATGACCGGCATCTGGGGAAAGCCCCCAAAATCAAGGGGGCCTCACCAATGCTCCCTCTAAGCTGTGGAGTTTTGTGAGCAAAAATTCTACTTTGTGAGCTACTGGCATTAAAGTTGTGAGCGAGTGATTTGACTACTGCATAAATTAGTTTGCTCTGGATCCATCCTTCCCGAGCTAAGACAAACATGTTTGAGCCGGAGGCTAAAAAACTGTGAGCTGGCTCACACTAACTCAGCTTAGAGGGAACACTGGTCCCCACACCCTCACCTGGGGACTGGCATCCCTAGGCCCAAATGAGTCCTCCATCAAAGGGCAAAAGAGCCCTGGAAAGGGCCCTGCCACTTCCCCCTGCCTTTTACTGGCAGAAATCAAGGCTTGCAATATTGTGTGTTTGCCACTTTAAGTGTTTGCCACTTAAAGCTACAGGTACTGCCTCTATTATTTATGCAATTTTCCCACTTATCTGTTTGTTTTTTAATTAGATTTCAGATTTTTCTGCAAACTTGGGGCATTTTTTTCAGTTTTTAAGAAAGATCTGTCTTCCCATTAATGGTTTCAGTCTCCAGGTAAGTATTCACAGATTTGGCCATGCTGAGAATTAGATATATTGATACAGTGAAATTTTTCATTGATATCCTACACGTGATAAAGGTCAGTGACCTCCCTAACATGATCATAACATCTTTCTGTTCTAATATAATTTTTATTGACTTACCATCAAATTAAATGAGATGCTGGAAATTTCTCTATCTTAAAAAAAATGCCCCAGAGAGGCCCAATTCAGATCATGGCCATGGAACACTAGACGATGGGGTTTTAAAAAATTTGTTTTATAAATACAAAAAATGCACATATAAACCAAGTGTTACAAGCTTACAATTATGCGACCTACATAGTCACCCAAATGACTCTACCAACTATCATAACAATTTTCAAAAAGCTATCTAGTTTATCACTAAAGTGCCAGAAACTGGGATTCATATTGGGTAGAGTGTAGTAAGTGCGTTAGTTTGCCTTTTGGTCTTCTTTATTGTTTGATTATGTGTTCAGACAAATAACCAATTATGATACTGTGGATTAGATGGGATTATTTCATGTCTTGTCAGGTAATCTATTACCGGTTCCCGTTTTTGCGTAAATTTTGCATGTGACTTAGTGATTTGTGTTTGCGCACTATTATTCTGGTCCGTTATTTTTGCCATTACAAACTGTTCCCATGTTTTATCTTGCCATGCTTTGAGAGTTGGAGGGTGTGGTGTTTTCCATGCCTCAGCTATTGCTAATTTCGGAGTTGCAAGCAATGTTTCGGTAATTTCTTTCGCCTCATCTCTTACTGTATCATCCCATTTGTTCATTAATACAACTTCTGGATTGCAGGAGATCTTCTGTGCGGTTATCTCATTTATACTCGACACTTCCATCCAAAACTTAAGTTGCTCTTCAGTGATAAAAACCACACCTGATGTCCAATTTAAAATCTTCCACTGTATCATCTTGTTTTTACTTCATTATCTCTTAGTGAGGTAGTTTATACAAATCAGGGATGGGTTTGCTTGCCTTTGTATTTAGCTATTTTGCTGAATCAATGATTTTAGAAGAAAATAACTACAAATAGGATTGCACTGTAAGTATGCAGCAGTGAACATTTTCAGTTCTCTGTGTTACATTTCTGGGAGGAAAGTTTTGGATTATGTATGTTAATGGTGGGCCATAGTGGATAGAGAGGATCATATTCAAGATACATTATGCAGACTCTTGGATACTTCAAGCCTTATATTTCTACTGCTTATTCATTTAAAAATATGTGATTCTGTTTCCAAGCCAGTGCTTGTTCCTGATTATCAAGAAAAGATAATACTAGGTCAAACCAATGTATTCCTCCAGGACATCAAAATCTTCTGAAAGCCAACCTGAGGAACTCAAGCTTTTAGCAATCATGAATCAGAAGGTTTTGAAATAACTTCCTTTAAGACTTTTTAGGATTAATAATCATCATCTACCAAGATGCATTTATTATATATTGTAGTAAGTATGGTTTATCAGGGTAGCAGAGTATATTAATAAAGAAAAGGTAATATAATGCTGAAAATCTGGCTGAGGATCAGAAGTTCAAGTTTTATGGTGAATTAAATGAAACAGATAATGAAACTGAAGCTCAAATACTTTGGCCACCAAATGAGAAGGGAGCACTCACTGGAAAAGACCCTGATGCTGGGAAAGATTGAAGGTCAAAGAAGACGGGGACGGCAAAGGATGAGATGGTTAGACAGTGTCAGCGATGCAACGAACATGAAATTGAGCCAACTTCGGAGGACGGCGGAAGACAGGAGAGCCTGGCGGGAGATTGTCCATGGGGTCGCGAAGAGTCGGACTCGACTGTGCGACTGAACAACAAAAATGAAGTGACACTCAGAATGCTGCAAATAGGAGCATTAAACAACATTAACTATAGGCATGACATGAATAATTGAGCTCTAACTACCTTTGTATGCTAAACATATTATAGCATCCCTAGTAGTATGAGTATGTAGTGGCACAGACAAATGTTGCAAGACGAACGTTCTATTACAGAGCGAACTCACAAGTTTGGCTCCATTGTTAATTTTGAGTTAAGTACACCATATAAAAGCATGTGTTTTTGTTTCCTTATTAGCATTCAGCAGAGTAGGGTGCCAGGAGGTTAAAAACAAGGCATTTTTGCACTCAAAATAGCAAACAGCAGTAGAAGGAAGCTGGGCTCATTGACAAAGTTCCACACTGAATGCAGATGCTTTTGTTCTGAAAAGGTTTTTTTTTAAAAAAAACCCTGAGTGAAAGTAATCCTTTAAAAACAAGAAGTTCAGCTTGCTGTGAGGAAACAACATTTCTCTGATTACTCAGAAATTCCTATGAGCTCAATATTTTACCTGTTCAGTATCTACCAAGATAACGCTATCCTTTCAATATTAAGACTAGGTCATTTTAATTGTTAGTTGTATTACTTGTAAAAGACTTTACTGAGTATGGCTCTGATTCAGCAAAGTAGCAAAGTTAGTATGCAACTGCATCCATTTTAATCCACCGAATGATTTCAAGGCATCAATGCTAGACCTTGCTCCCAGATCATATATACGGTAGCTGCTAAGTGGATCTGAAATGTACCAGTCTGTTCATGATCCTGAGAATTGGACTAGATTTGTACTAGATGGTCAACAAGGTCTTTCCAGTGCAATGGCTTGGATCCATCTTAAATTTTCTGCTCATACAAATCACTTCTATCGTTAGAACAGAACTTTCCTGTATCCTGTCTCCCCCAACAGCCTACTGGTTTCCCTGAAATTCCACTCCAGGGGGACAGGGGATCCTCAGGAACACCATTTGGGCAGACTGGGGGTCTGCAGCAGGAAGGGGAAAGTGGTGGACATTACCCCATCCCTTCCATTAGTGGAAATGGATCCAATTCAACAGTCAGATATCCTCTCAGTCATGAAGTACATTGGCTGGCCTTAAGCAAGTCACTATCTATCAGACAAACATTCCTCTTTGGATAATTGTGAGGCTAAAATGTTCCTGTGAGTTCCTTGAAGAACATAAGAAAAATCATAACAAATAATATTTATCCATCAAATTTAATAAAGGGATGTGGCAAACCATATGGCAAACTATGTATCCACATTTGGCTTTGAATTCTAATTTGTATTGGTTCAAACACAGAGTTTGCATTTTTTTAAAAATGCTTTGATTGTTGAATGCCATTTACTGCTTTCTATTTCACTCCTTATACCTTAATCGAGGTATTATTGATATCGTTTCATTGTTGCTATAAGAGCAGTTTTTCTGTGAGTTCATCTCATAATATTAAACTAAAATGGACAAGACCTTCCCATATAATCATTGCTGAAACTGAGAGCACAGCTGCATGGCAAGTGCATTCACAACTGGCCACACCAATGAACTCCAAGGAATTTAAACATGACAGCAGTACCACAGGGATCCTACCACTTTTCCACTGTGACAAGTAAAGGGTACCTAAGTAGCCAGTAACAGGTTTAAGGCATAATGAAACCATACATTTTTCGTTTTGAACCTTTATAATTTTTGCCCAACTTCGTCCGTAAATAAATATCTAAAGTAGCTCACAAAAGAAAATAAAGCACAACAGTAAACAAACAGGAAAAGGGAGGGGGAAGGCTTCTAAATGCAGACAAAATATCTCTTTCTTCTGGCTCTAGGATACAGCCATCAGCCAAAGTGCTCACACCAAAGGGCGCATGCCCCTGGCCATATCCAGGCCTTAAATATCTGCACATAGGAGTGACAAATACTAAGCCTGGATATTACAAGCTGGCAACCATCTTCCCAACCCCCCCAAAAAACCCCCAAAACTAACTTTTGAATCTTTCATGGAATCTCCACAATAGTACCTTAAACAATGGCCCCTGCCACACAGCAGGGAAAACTCCGGTGAAAGCGCGGCTAAAGAGAGCCGCACCAAATTAGAGACGCTGCGGGCGGGATCCCACAAAAACTGGCTAATTAATAGAAAACAGAGATTGAGTATAAATGGGCAATTTTCTCAGTGGAGGGTGGTAAGCAGTGGGGTACCGCAGGGATCAGTACTTGGTCCACTGCTTTTTAAATTGTTCATTAATGATTTGGAGATGGGAGTAAGCAGTGAAGTGGCTAAATTTGCGGATGATACGAAGTTGTTCAGGGTGGTGAAAACCAGTGAGGATTGTGAGGCACTCCAAAGGGATCTGTCAAGGATGGGCGAGTGGGCGTCAACATGGCAAATGGGGTTCAGTGTGGCCAAGTGCAAGATGATGCACATTGGAGCCAAAAATCCTAAATATAAATACACATTGATGGGGTCTGAACTGGCAGAGACTGATCAAGAGAGAGATCTTGGAGTTGTAGTAGATAACTCACTGAAAATGTCGAGACAGTGTGTGACTGCAATAAAGAAGGCCAATGCTATGCTGGGGATTATTAGGAAGGGTATTGAAAACAGATCAGCCAATATCATAATGCCCCTATATAAATCAATGGTGCGACCTCATTTGGAACACTGTGTGCAGTTCTGGTCACCACACCTTAAAAAGGATATTAACGCTTTGGAAAAAGTGCAGAAAAGGGCAACTCGAATGATAAAAGGGTTGGAACACTTTCCCTATGAGGAAAGGTTAAAGCGCTTAGGGCTCTTTAGCTTGGAGAAAAGACGACTGAGGGGTGACATGATCGAGGTTTATAAGATTATGCATGGGAAAGAGCAGGTAAAGAAAGAGGTACTTTTCTCCCTTTCTCACAATACAAGAACTCGTGGGCACTCCATGAAACTGCAGAGCGGTCGGGTTAGAACGGATAAAAGGAAGTACTTCTTCACCCAAAGAGTGATTAACACATGGAATTCACTGCCACAGGAAGTGGTGGGTGCTACAAGCATGGACAGCTTCAAAAGGGAATTAGATAGGCATATGGAGCAGAGGTCCATCAGTGGCTATTAGCCACAAGGTATAGCTAGGGGCTCTGGGGCAAGTGATGCTCTGTCTTCTTGGTGCTTGGGGGGGGGTCAACAGTGGGAGGGCTTCTAATGTCCTGGCCCCACTGCTGGACCTCCTGATGGCACTGGTATTTCTGGCCACTGTGTGACACAGAGTGTTGGACTGGATGGGCCTTTGGCCTGATCCAACATTGGCGTCTCTTATGTTCTTATGTTCTTAAACCACTAGGCCATTCAGGTTTGACCCAGAGCATATCACTGATGAATATACAGTGGAGGTGAACAATAGGTTTGACTAGATTTGATAGACAGAGTGCCTGAAGAAGTATGGATGGAGGTTTATGACATTGTACAGGAGGCAGCAATCAAAACAGGAGCAAGCAGCCAGGTCTAGTGATGCCATGCCAGTCTGGAGGCATGAAGTCACCCTGAGAGTGCTTGCAGGCCTAGGGTTGCCGTTGCCAACAAAG
>NW_015168697.1:39266-39426 GCF_001447785.1 Gekko japonicus
CTCTTTTTGTACTGCGGCTTTTTTTGCTTACTCCCCACGCTTCTACCAAGAAAGCGTTGGACACGGGCTAGTTACTCCAGTGTAGCAGGGTTGGCCACCTTAGCTGAAGCACAGGATTCATAGGAGTAAATCTACAGAGCCACTTTCAGGAGCAACTCTT
>NW_015168697.1:39439-39600 GCF_001447785.1 Gekko japonicus
GTGATGATTTCCATCCTCTTTTTGTACGGCGGCTTTTTTTGCTTACTCTCCACGCTTCTACCAAGAAAGCATTGGACACGGGCTAGTTACTCCAGTGTAGCAGGGTTGGCCACCTTAGCTGAAGCACAGGATTCATAGGAGTAAATCTACAGAGCCACTTT
>NW_015168697.1:39756-41804 GCF_001447785.1 Gekko japonicus
AGATGAGGAGGTCATCCGTTTGGCACGAAAGCTTCAGGGGCTTCCGGTGTTTCTCACAGATTCTCTCCTCGGCTTCTCTCCCCTGGTGGCTGAGTTTTTTTGGCTATTTCCACAATGTTTGCCAGCTGCCAATTAGGCCGGAGGTCCCTGGGCCCGATCGGCTTGTTTTACCCCCCCACCCTCCTTAAGGCGGCGAGAGGCGGCGAGAGATTCCAGAGGGAGCTCCAGGAGGAAGGAGCAGGAGCCCTCGCAGTTGTTTCTCCTTCCCCCCCCTCCGTAAGGCGGCGAGAGATTCCAGAGGGAGCTCCAAGAGGAAGGAGCAGGAGCCCTCGCGATTGTTTCTCCTCCCCCCCACCCTCCGTAAGGCGGCGAGAGGCAGCGAGAGATTCCAGAGGGAGCTCCAGGAGGAAGGAGCAGGAGCCCTTGCGGTTGTTTCTCCTTCCCCCCCCCACCCTCCGTAAGGCGGCGAGAGGCAGCGAGAGATTCCAGAGGGAGCTCCAGGAGCAGGAGCCCTCGCGGTTGTTTCTCCTTCCCCCCACCCCCGGCTCGCTGCTTTTTCTCCTCCCCCCCCCCTCGCCGCTCCCCTTCCAAACAGCGGCGGCGGGGACCATTAAACATCCCCCCGAAATTTTTTGCAAGGTTTAGCATTTTTGTGCACACGTGGGGACTGGCCCACGTGTGCACAAACCTCCCCCTGCCCCCCAAGTGCCCTTGGAGCGCTGATTTAGCGATCCGCACTCCGGGGGCAACTTGGCTATTAGATATATAGATATGGAGCAGAGGTCCATCAGTGGTTATTAGCCACAAGGTATTTATAGGGACTCTGGGGCAAGTGATGCTCTGTCTTCTTGGTGCTTGGGAGGGTCAACAGTGGGAGGGCTTCTAATGTCCTGGCCCCACTGGTGGACCTCCTGATGGCACTGGTATTTCTGGTCACTGTGTGACACGGAGTGTTGGACTGGATGAGCCTTTGGCCTGATCCAACATTGGTGTCTCTTATATATTTATGTTCTTATTTTCTCACCTCAATGTATTGCAGGAACCAGTAATGACAGTGCGGATATTGCGAACCAGTAATGACATTATCTGGGTTTCAGGAGGTGAGGATTTGAGTGCTGGACCCAACATGGACCCTCACTGGATCACTTCCTGAAGGAACTGTGGATGTTTGTCAGCAAGTGATTGTCTACTAAAGTGTGGAGTACCACAAGGGGCCTTTAGGTTATTTCAGCTGGTCTCTCATGCCCCGTGCATTTTTTCATGAAGTACCTGGCTGTCAGGCCCCCAGTCTTAGGCCTTTCCTCATCCCTGCTGATGGAGAATGCCTGTCAAGATTCCAGTTTGCCAGCATCGTGTGAGCTGGCTTCGCTTCTCTGGGTCTTCCCCTCCTCCAGGGACTACAGGGTGCACTACTTTTGTATTGGAGCCACAACAGTGGCCACAGAAATTGGGCTCCCTCAGGTATAATCTGGGTCATTGGGCACTGGTGATCCTATTCATACAAGTTATACGTATGCCCTCAGCCTCATTGGTTGCTAACTCCCTGTCTTTTCAGCCCTGTAGAACATTGCAAGTCCATCTGCATTGTCAGTCACAATATAGTTTCTGGGCTGGGAACTACAAGGCATCATCTGGATTGAGGAACTCCCTGGGCCTCAGTGATACGCTGTAGATCACCTGGATGGGTTAGAGAGTGATGTGTTGGGCTTCACTCCTATCTACCATTTCACATCAAGTTTTCTGCATGGACCCCCCCCCCCATGCCATCGTCATTCAGCTAAGTAAAAATGACCTTCCAGGCCAGAAGGGGGTTGACCTCACCATCTCCATGGTTGCTGATTTGTGGACCCTTATCTTTAGACTCCCAAATATGAGGCTGCTGTGGTCTGAGCTGTTGGAGCATTGTGAATTGTGTGGGGCCATCTTGATGAACAGAGTGGACCTGGCCAGGCAGAAAGTCAGCAACATTTATTTATTTATTTATTTATTTATTTATTATTTTATTTATTTCATTTATACCCCGCCCTCCCCGCATTGCGGGCTCAGGG
>NW_015168697.1:42066-51496 GCF_001447785.1 Gekko japonicus
ATGTTGCGACCCCGACCGAAGTGCTCTTTGGGATCTATGTGGGGCAAGGCGGTCCCTCAGGTATGCTGGACCTTGGCCATGTAGGGCTTTAAAGGTAACGACCAGCACTTTGAAGCGAATCCGGTATGCTATAGGCAGCCAGTGCAGCGCTTTGAGCACAGGCTGGATGTGGTCCCATTTCGAGACGCCAGCAACCAGCCTGGCCGCCGCATTCTGCACTAGCTGCAGCCTCCGAATCAGCGACAAAGGCAGCCCCATGTAGAGAGCGTTGCAGTAGTCTAGCCTTGAGGTGACCGTCGCATGGACCACTGTGGCTAGGTCTTCACGGCTGAGAAAGGGAACCAACTGCCGCACCAGCCGAAGATGGTAAAAGGCCGCTTTGGCAGTGGCTGCTACCTGGGCCTCCATCGATAAGGTGGAGTCCAGGAGCACTCCCAAACTCCTAACCTCCGAAGCTGGCACCAACGGCGCCCCATCGAAGGTCGGGAGTGGGAGCCCCAATCCCTTCCCGTTCCGGCCCAGACACAGGACCTCCGTCTTCGCCGGGTTCAACTTCAACCGGCTCAGCCTGAGCCATCCAGATACGGCCTGCAACGCCTGATGCAGATCTTCAGGATCAGAGTCCGACCGGCCGCCCAACATCAGATAGAGCTGGGTGTCATCGGCATATTGATGACACCCAAGCCCATATCTCCGGACAATCTGGGCGAGGGGGCGCATATAGATGTTAAATAGCATCGGGGAGAGCACTGCCCCCTGAGGCACACCGCACTCAAGCGGGTACCTCTGGGATCGCTGCTCCCCTAATTCCACCCTCTGTCCCCGACCTTGGAGGAAAGAGACAAGCCATTGAAGGGCGAGCCCCTGAATCCCCACGTCAGCAAGGCGGTGGGCAAGCAACTGATGGTCGACCGTATCAAATGCGGCCGACAGATCAAGCAACAACAGTGCCGCCACGCCGCCCTGATCCAGATGGCATGGCATATCATCGAACCAATGGGTATTCTCCTGATATGGCACCCAAACATTTTGTTCAAACTGCTGGCATTATTTAGGGCTTATAGTGTCCACCTCTCCAAGTAGGGTTTGGATATTTGGCTTCATGGGGTTTGAAATGGGTTGCTTTGTTGGATGCAGTAGTAGGAGCTTTGGTGGGAGCTGAGCAGTTCACCCAGCACTTGTGGCAGTTTGGGCATTGGGACAGATCCATTTGTAGTGGGAAGCTGTGCCCGCAAGCCTGTCTTCCCCAATTCGGGGACTCCCTTAAGGGGTATTGGTGGTGGAGCCATTCAGCTGCATGCCCAGCTTGAGGGCTGGCTCTCACCACCAGGTGGCAAGGGAACCACACATCATTGGCTTGTGCTCACGTGGGACCTGGGGCTTGCCACACTGCAGTTTTTCCCCCAGCAGGCAGACTGGGGAGAAGGGATTATATTGGGTGGCAAGCAGGTTGCCAGTGCTGGATCCATCCCCGTGCTGTGTCAGTGCTACTGCAGTTGTATACAATAAAGCTGTGTTTCAATTTTTCATTTTTCCCAAATGATTTCTGTGATGGTGTTCTCCCTTGCCACTGCTCCTAGCCACTAGGTCTGCAAAATAAAAATCAGCAAGTGAAAGTTCCTATTCCTTCTTGAAGACAAGGTGAAAGGGTTTAAAGCATGCTTCCTCCTGGCTAATTAGGCAGAATGAAAGGCTTTTGAATGTATAGCAAGATGGCTCTCCCAGCAGATAGAGATTAGATGGGAGGAAAAAGAGGCAAGTGTGTGGAAAAACTGGAGCAGGCAAATCAGCAGATAGTCTCTTTTAATACGGGCTTGGTATGTTAACCATTTATATGATGGCTTCATATAAATGGTTGTCCTGGCCTGGGCTCAACCTTCCACAGCCGAGGCTATGAGAACACATCACCAAGGATGCACTGTCGTTCTGCAGCCCAGCACACAGGAGCCAAAGCCGCCCAAGTTGCACCCCCCTCAGGTAAGTGGTGGCTCATCTCGTGGGAGCCCATGTCCAGAGGCCGGAAATGGGGACAGGCCTGGCAGCAAGAGCCCCTGAGGCAAGTGCCAGACCCAGGGAGGCCAGCAGAGCAGCCAGGACATCCCTGGCAGCACCGACGAGTGACTCAACCAGGCCTGGCGTCTTTCCAGAGCCATGAAGAGGACTTACCTTACCAGGTGACAGCAACCTCTGGGACAATGTAGAAGACACCACAAACAATGGAATGGGGCTCTTGCCTCATCGGGGATGAATACACTCGGAACACAACAGTGGATGGACGGGGCTGATCCAGGAAGAGGACAGCAGGAACCAACCAATGGGAAGAGGGAGGAGGAGGACAGACAGAACAGGAGTCCACTGAGTAGGGGGAGGAGAAAAGGAAGGGTGGAGAAGGGAAAAAGGGAATTAAAAGGGGAGAAAACACTGGAGCCGAGGAGGAAAAGAGGCTGACTGCTGCAGGGAAGACAGAGATGAGAGAGAGAACTTGAGTGCAGCAGAACAAGCTAAAGGAATTCCCATGGAGGTGCAGTAACCCTCCGGGTCCATTTTCTGAGGCTTCAAGCGCAACCCCATTCCTTTTCACACACAGTGGAAGGTGCCACAATGGTTAACATATCATATGTTAGAATTGTGACAAGGTGAATATAAATTAAAATCTAGGGAAGACTTAACAATTGAAGGCCATGCTTGCCACTAGTTCACATATTTACAAATTTTGGAAAGGTTTCAAATTGACAAAAGGTATCACAGGTTTCAAACTGAACTATGTACAAATGATGATCATGTTATTGCTAGAATGTATAAACTTTTGTTGAAATTTTAGACAAGAAGAACAAATTAACAAATGTATGGGAAAATGGGCTAAATACTTTGGTCATGACATACATATTGAACAATGGGAATGTATGTGGACAAAACATTTGAAATTTACTTTAAGCTCTAACCTTAAGGAGAACTTTTATAAGATGATGTATTGCTGGTATATGTCACCAGAGAAATGGTATAGAATGTATAAAGGTACTTCTAATTTATATTGGAAATGTAATCATCATGAGGGGTCATTTTATTATATGTGGTGGACTTGTAAGAAAGCCAAAAAAATTCTGGACACACATTCAAATATTAATGCAGAAGATCTTAAAGACGAATATACAATCAGCTGGAAAAAAGACATGAAACTTTATTTTTATATATGACCATGGAGAAAGTGACAATGAAGAAGGGAGATGCCCAGGATCCATTAGAAGCTTAGCAGCATATTTGAGCCTGAACATTTACTGAGATCAGTGTCCTATCTGAGTGTAGTATTCCTTATGACTGTTGTCAAGCACTTTATGAAACAGAGAGCTTTTGTACTACTCTAATATCTCCTGAGGAAGATCCAATTTTGAAACGTTGTTATATAATCCAGAGACAACATTGATTATGTACCTATGCACAAGGATTTTCTTATGATTTATTAATGATAATGTAGTGCTTTAGATTGTAATACATAGGAAGCTTTTTCTTTGCAATTCTTGGTGACTGCTTGATTTGTGGGTCAGACTCTCACGACTGTTGTCTTTATACTTATTTTCCCACTTTTACAAGACCATCCTAGGCACCAACGTTTCAAAGTCATTGCAAACATTTGATTTGTTTTCAAATAACATGGTAAATGGTAATTGCAAATAATCAATTTATTTTCAAGCAGCATATTTAAACTGAACTATTCATATATGTGACCTTTAAAAAGCTAGTAATCAGTGACAATCACAACTATTTTGCTTTCCAGGAAAAATTTTCCCCACTGCATTAAAATCATAAACATGAAGGAAAAATTGAGACCAAATAATCATGAATTGTAGCTGGACAACTCCAGGATTTCTTAGATGAAGTGAGCTATCTTGGATCCATTCTGAACTGGCTTCAGGCCTGGATATTGGGCTGAAACAGTCTTGATCTCCCTGGTGGATAACTTTTATCAAGAGATAGGGACAGTGTGATCCTACTGATTCTTTTGGATCTCTCAGGGGGTTTCGATACCATAGATCAAGGTATCCTTCTAGACTACCTTTTAGAATTGGGACAAGGAGGCACTGTTATGTGGTGGTTTCAGGCCTTCCTGGAAGGTAGGATTTAGAAGGTGGCACTGGGGGAATGCTACTCAGCTGCTCCTTGACCTATGGAGTCCTGCAGGATTTTATCTTGTCCTCCATGCTCCTTAACATTTATAAATAAATACTGTTGAGCAATATTTTTAAAATATATTAACCCGTTCATATCTGCTACATGCCATGCCTTCTGTCACCCAACAAGTTTCTATGGTAGACTGGATTTTTTTTTTCCAGCCAGACAAAATATCTGTATCTTTATTTCAATTAAATTAAAAACAATTTGCAAGTATATTTATGCAACAGTCACTATATACATATGATTTATGCAACTACAAGGCAATTCTATGGGTGCTGATTATTTATCTACCTACTGCTAGTTAAAACATGGTAATACTGGAAATTTGAACCTGGGTACCTTAGATGTGAGTCAGACTTTCTAACTGTTACACCACACAGGCTTAGCTAGTTCAGGGAAGTTGTTAAACCTGTTACTTTGTAATAGAGAGGATATTTTCTGCCCTCCTTGTCTATGCTGCATGTCCTTTCTGTTTTCTTGTGGATAAACCTTTGCTTCCATTGCAAATGCCAGAGGGTTCTTTGTGAAGTATTATGTGCCAATACATTTAATTCCCTTCACTTTTGGCACACATGTCCCATCATAATTGTGAATCTGGTGGCCAATTTGGGGACACTTTCTGATGCGTTCAGCCTGCCACAACACTTGTCTGAGATGCTTTAGGCTAATCCTGCATTGAGCAGGGGTTGGACTAGACGGTCTGTATGGCCCCTTCCAACTCTGTATTTCTATGATTCTAAACTTTAGCTTCCTTTGCATGGAGTGTGGAATTTCTAAGGATAAAGTGGGCCAGGATGTTCTGACTCCCCTCATTTTTGGCACTGCAAATACTACCATTGTCCTGAAGCGGATGATCAAGTTTGAGAATCCTAGCTTTATTTTCTGATGATTTATGCCTGCCACAATCAGACAATCTTAGGTTCTATTGCAAATAGCATGGGGGTGGGTATCTGGACCTAATGTGGGCTAGGAGGTTCTGATTCCCTTCATTTCTAGTAGTGCAATTCCTACAATCATCTTGAAGCTGGTGTTCAGTTTTTATACTCCAGGCTTCCTTTTCTGATGTGTTATACCTGCCAGAGGGAGCCATAGTTTCCAATGCAAAAAGCTTATCTACCCACCAGTGGAGCAAAAATAACTTGATTGGTAATCATGAAAAAATCTCAAATGGTAAAAGTCTGACATTTTTAGCAACACAGTAGTAGTAGGCACTATTTCATATACCTCAGTGCCACTTAAAATGTATAGAACTACAGACTTCAGAATTCTATTACAAGCATGTATTATTGACAAGTCATCCACATCATGTAGCAGCTTAAGCTGTGTTCGACAGAGAGAAAGAAAAATATTCTAATGTCTTTGTTCTGCTCAGATTACCTTTCTCATAATAAACAGCTATTGTGAAGATTTATAATTATTTAATTAACCTGCTTCACTCTCTCTGAAATGCGATCACAATAAATGGAAGAGGCAGACTGGACTTTGCCAGTACAAAGGCAAAATTAAGAAAGTAAACTTTGATAGATTAATGTTGATGCACTACATGATGAATTGGATCTGACCAGCTTTTGCTGTGATGAAAAAGGCAGGAAGAGTCCCCTTTGACCCCTAAAAGAAACTATGGTGATCATGGGCAAGGCCACATTATGGCTTTCATGGGCCATAGGCACTTTTGCCTTTGTAGGCCCCTCCCACCATAAATATCAATATTAAACATTAGTTTTGATATAACTTCAAATAATTCAACATTTTTTTCTGTTTGAGGCAAAATTTAATATATTTTCATGGGCCCTAAAATTTCATTCTTTTCTGATGTGAGGGGAAAAATGAAAAATTTTCTTCGACCCTAAAAGTTCATTTTTTTCTTCTGCTTTTAAAAGAAATTAAAACATTTTCATAGGCTGCCTAAAGTATTGTGGGCCCTAGGCACTGTGCCTACTGCACCTAATGGATAAGTTGGCCCTGATCATGGGACAAAGCCATATGATAGGAAATTAGAAAGGAGAAAAATTGGGTGACATTGAGGAGAAAATCTGTCTGGATCCAAGCTGGTAACTATTGTGCCTGTCACATACAAGAAGGCACATGGGTGGCCAGGCTATATTTACTTTTTTCTTCTCATTACCATGGAAAAATTAGTCGCATAGAGTCAGAATTTTGCCATAAATAACATAATTTGGAAAGAAAAGCTGGCTAAGAGACAAAAGAGTGTCAGATGTCAAATATCTATCCGCTTGTTCATGGCTCACTAGATGCCTTCTGTTTAAAGCTATGCAAGGAATTAATATAAACTTTACTCAAAAAACTTAAGCCTTACCAGCATTCAAATTTACAGATTACATTTTTATTACAAACAGCTATTTCAATATGAAATTAACATATTTAATTATCAACATGGCCCCTTCTATGGATACTTAAATCCTGAGACTGAAGCCGTGAACAGAGAAGACAGATCTTTCTACAAACCTGATAATTGCCCTAGGTTTGCAGAAAAATCTATCTATCTACCTACCTGCCTACCTTCCTGTCTATCTATCTATCTTTCTATCTATCTGCCTGTCCATCTGTCTTTTGGAATAGCAGAAAAAATAGTAGTTCTCTGACATCTCAGTGGTCATTGTAGGGTTGCTAGCCAACTACAACACTATTGTCACCTTTCAAACTTTGGTTTCTCACAGTAAAAGGCAGAGGAGATGGAGCAAGGCCCCTTTCCAGGCTATTTTGACCTCCCAGTTCACCTCTATTCTCTTCCCTCTGGCTTTTGAGGGAAGATTTATCAGGGCCAGTCCCAGCAGCAACTACCAGGCAACTTCCCACCTTACAGTTTGCATAACTCACCCAGGTGTGGCAGTGGCTACAATTGGTTGCCACAAAACTTGCCTGAGCCCAGTGGCAGCTTCAATACAACTTCCGTAAGATCATAAGATAACATAAGGGAAACCACATTGAATCAGGCCAATGGCCCATCCAGTCCAACACTCTGTGTTGCACAGTGGCCAAAACCCAAGTGCCATCAAGAGGTCCACTAGTGGGTCCAGAACTCCAGAGCACCTCCCACTATTGCCCCCCAGGCACCAAGAATATAGGGCACCAGTGCCTCAGACATAGTGTTCCATCTATACCTTGTGGCTAATAGCCACTGATGGACTTCTGCTCCATATGTTTATCCAATCCCCTCTTGAAGCTGTCTATTCTTGTAGCCACCACCACTAGGGATGGGCACCGGATCCAAAAGAGTACATCCTTATTAAGGTAAGGTTACCATTTTGTACTGAACGTCACTAAAATGAATCCAAACTTTAAAATTATGTCTTCTAATGTTAGAGGCTTGAACCACCCTGTGAAGAGAAGGAGAGTCCTATCTAGTATATTAAAAACAAAATCAGACATCGTCTTGCTACAAGAGACCCATGTCAAAAAAGAGGAGAAACTAATTTTCAGATCCCAGAAATTCCAAGCCCAATTCCTAGCTCCAGGGAGCTCAAAGTCTAGAGGGGTGGCAATCCTTATAGCAAATACCATACGTTTCCAGCTGGACAACAAAATAGCTGATCCCTCTGGTAGATTCCTTTTTATTAAGGGATTGCTGGAGAATAGAAAAACGACTATTGCTACCATATATGTCCCAAATGAAGGACAAATAAATTTCATCCGTATGACACTGAACAAATTAAAAGACTTTGCTGAAGGAGACATCGTACTGGGAGGAGATTTTAAGTACATTGCGGACAATATTTTGGACAGATCGCATCTCTCTCCATCTCTCTCCCACATGCCAACAAGGTTTACACAATTGGAATCTATACTGAAGGAACATGGCCTTACTGATATATGGCGTCTTTTACATCCAGGAGAAAAGGATTTTACATACTACTCAGTTCGACATAACATTCACACAAGGATAGACCTGATCCTACTATCTCAATCATTAGTGATGCAGGCAACTAAAGCAGACATTGAGCCATTCAGGTGGTCAGACCATGACTGGCTAGAATGCACTCTAAGACATTATGTAGAAAATAAGACTCATAGGCATTGGAATTTAAATACTTCTTTATTAAAAGATCAGCTGATGACAGAACAGATTGAACAGGACATTAAAAACTATTTTGTTGATAATACAAGCACTGATATTTCCCCGAACATGGTATGGGATGCACTAAAACCGGTCCTTCGTGGCTCCATTATTTCGACCTCCACACACCTAAAAAAACAAAGACAACAGTTAGAATTGGAAACGTTGAATAAAATCAAAACTCTTGACAAACAGCACAAACAAACTAGATCAACACACACACTAAAACTCCTACAGGCTGAACGCAGAAACCTGGCCTTGCTATAGACAAACAAAATAAAGAAACAACTTCTTTATACAAAACAAAAATTTTGGATTAAATCCCCACGCACACTCAAACTCTTAGCGCACAAAGTAAAGGAACAAATGCTCTCCAAACACATACAATCTATTAAAACAAAAAAAGGCGAAGTAGTCTCTCAAACAGAAAAAATTGCACAAACCTTCCAGGAATATTACACTCAATTGTACACCAATACACCTAGTGACCCAACTACTCTCCTAAAAGAAACTAAAAACTTTCCCATACATACCAAACTGACAGAGGTGCATAAGAAGTATTTAGATGAAAAAATCTCTGATCAAGAAGTTTTAGACACATACTGGCTCCCGCGAAAGGCAGACGCATCCTCGGGTCGCTCCCGAGGGCGCCTTGCCCGCCCGCGGTGGAGGAGGGAATCCGCGCAAGCGGAGACCCGAACAAGCCCCTCAGATGAGAGGAGCTCGGATCCGGGGCGCTTTAGGGCGTTCCAGGGGGGAGTCTCTCTTTCGGTCGAGAGATCGGAGATTGAGACTCTCGCCATGCCCTGCCCCTTTGGACCTTGCTGCGTGAGCGACCCCGTTCTACGGGGTTTAGCGGAACCACCGGGCGTCACCGAGTGATGAAGCGAAAAAAAAATGGAAAAGAAAAGACTGGCGTAACTGTGAGTTGTCAAAATACAGAGAAAATGAACTAAGAACGTTTCCCCCCCCTTCAGCGGAAAATGAGGAGGTTAATCCTCTATAAGCGAGAAAGAAAAAAAAAAGAAAAGAGGGGGGGAATGGACTGAGCGAATAGTGATGTTTTCCTTTGATGTACTTGAAAATAAGCAAGAGGTTTTGTTTCCCTGGAGCGCATTTTAAAAACTTTACTAAAAATAAAAAAACAAGATGTCGGAGCTGGGTAAAGACAAGCGGGGGAGAAGG
>NW_015168697.1:52427-86461 GCF_001447785.1 Gekko japonicus
AGACTTGGAGAAGACATCGGGACAGAAGATTCCTTGGTTTTTGTACCTGCAATTACAGCATATGGTTAGTCATCAAAAAATAAAAGAAATTATTTCAAAACCTCTAACAGACTTTGAGATCATTCTTAAAAACTACAGCCAGCAAAATAAAGGTATGATTTCAGCCATTTATAAAGTAGTGCTCAAAGCGTATGAATCCGACGAAGAACAGGGGACCTTTGCGCACTGTTGGTGGCAGTGTGCAAAAATAAAATCTTTTTGGGAAGAAATAATACTTAAGATACAACAGATCTTAGATATCAAACTCACCCTCGATCCTGAAACCTTAATGCTTGAGATATGGTCAGAACAAATCAATCAGCACCACTACAGAAACACAATGGAAACTATGCTGTATGCAGCCAGGGTCTCCATAGCCTCAATGTGGAAAGACAAAAAAAACCCCAATATACAGACATGGTTCAGAAAATTGTGGGATCAGTACATTTTAGAGAGTATAACAGATAAAACTAATAACAATATTAACAAATCCCCAATCACGACGTTCAGTGCTAAATGGTTTCCAATCCTGACTTACCTTGCGGAAGAAGAGTATATACCTCCTTCCTGGAAGGACTATTTGAAATGGTTCTGAGTCCCCCTAATAGAACATTCATTTACAGGTTGCAAGACTAACACCGATATTATCGGCAAGGTAATTTGTTAAGTAATAGAGACTATTAACATGACCACACACATTTCTCATTTCAGTATATTTCACACTTTCAAATCAGTATGTAATGCTGTTCAATATAGTATTATGTTACACAAATGATTCATACAAACTTCTATTATTGTTCATACCTAACTTTACTACTATATACTGTTGACTTATATTGTTAAGTTTCTATGAGACAAACTCTGATTGTTAAAACACTTTAAAACCAATAAAAATTTAAATGAAAAAAAAAGGGATGGGCACAACCTGGGAAAATGTGGTTTGGTTTGTGATTTGTGGCATGCCCAGTTTGCAAATCACAAATCATCACAAACTTTTAGCCACTAAACAGATTGGATCAGTTTGTGAGGTTTGTGTTGAGGTAGAACAGCCCCCTGATTTGCTAGAGACACCAACTTGCCGGGGACCTCCCCCGGATGCTCCTATACAAGTCCTCCAAATTATGTGCTGATTGGACTTAGGGAGTCTGAGTTATGACCCCCAAAGAAGATGCCCCCAGGAAAGTGCTTTTGGGGAAAATGTGAAGCGCTGGTCCAAAAGTGCAAACTACACACATCAAATACAAAGGGAACCTATTAGAGTTTCCAAGGCTGGAGAATTCCACCCCCCTCGTTGCTTTGTTGCTTTTTACTTTGGTAAACATTTTGTTTGAGCAGAGACAGTCTGTATGGAAATGTCTTCATTCACAAACCACCATGAACGGATTGATAGTTAATGGAAAGTTCATGTCCATTGGCCTACCATAAACTTCAATTTTTGAACCACAAACTGGCAAAAATTCATCATGAACTTTAGTCTGTGAGCCACTTTGTGCTCATCCCTAGCACACTGAGTTGAGATTTTCAGTGAGTTATCTACAACAATGCCAAGATCTCTCTCCTGGCTAGTCTCCGCCAGTTTGGACCCCATCAGTGTGTACTTATAGTTAGGATTTTTGGCACCAATGTGCATTACTTTGCACTTGTCTACAGTGAACCTCATTTGCCACATTGACATACACATTTAGGCCTACTTGCCCAGCCTTGACAGATCTCTCTGGAGCTCCTCACAATCCTTCCTGGTTCTCACCACCCTGAACAACTTAGTGTCATCTACAAACTTAGCTACTTCACTGCTTACTCCCAACTCCAAATCATTAATGAACAAGTTAAAAAGCACTGGACCTAGTATCAAGCCCTGCAGTACCCCACTGCTTACCACCTTCCACTGTGAAAACTGCCCATTTATACACTTGTCCTTTTATCCATGACTTCTGAGTTTACTTAGGAGCCTTTGATGAGGAACTTTATCAAAAGCTTTCTGAAAGTCTAAGTAAACAACATCTATTGGGTAACCCCTGTCCACATGCTTATTCACCCCCTCAAAGAACTCTAAAAGGTTAGTAAGACAAGATCTTCATTTACAGAATCCATGCTGATTCTTCCTCAATAGCTTTTTGTTCATCAATGTGCCTACTAATTTTATCTTTAATAACAAATTCCATCAACTTACTTGGTATCAACGTTGGACTGACCAGCTTATAATTTTCCACATATCCTCTACAACCTGTTTTAAAGATGGGGGTTACATTAGCTAACTTCCAGTCCTTGAGAATGGAGGCAGATTTTAATGATAGATTGCATATTTTTGCCAGGAGATCCAGAGGCTTACAATTGAGTTCTTTCAGAACACTTGATTGTATGCCATCTGGGCCTGGTGATTTGTCAGTTTTTAATTTGTCCGTCAGTCATAGGACAACCTCTCTCGTTACCTCAAGCTGACTAAGGTCTTTCAACACCCCTCCTGAAATCAGCAGTTCTGGAGTGGGCAAGCACCTCCCATCTTCCACAGTGAAAATTGAGCAAAAAAAAAATGCATTCAGCTTCTCTGTGTCAGCTATGCTGCCATATAGCTTATGGGCCTGGGTTCGCTTTCATGACCTGTGTGCCAGTTGCTGCCGCATTCCTTTCTTTTCGCTTCTCCCTCTCGTTATCACTGACCTTGTAGCCAGCCTGTGTAGTGTCTTCCCATCAATTAACCGTGGGATTAGTTTTGTTTCCCAGCCTCGGCTCTAACTGCCTTGGTCCTCTTTCCCGCCCGCGGGAGTCAGGCCAATTGGCCCATAGGTGGGGGGCTTTTGAATACCCTATATCTCTCCCAGCTTTCTATGATGAAGTTATTCCTAACAGTGCCTGTGTCTATGCTACTATAGTGCTAACAATAAAGTAAAACCTTTGAAGAAGTGTGTGCCCTTTTGTTTGACTGTGGGTCCTGACACTCTGCCATTTCCCTATCATCCTTTAGTAATCCTTTTACTACTTGGTCATCCAAGGAACCCACTGCCTCCCTGACTGGTTTTCTGCTACTAATGTGTTTACAGAAATTCTTATTGTCGGTCTTTATGTTTTGTACAATATGTTCCTCATAGTCCCTTTTTGCCTATCTAATCACTGACTTGCATTTTATTTGCCACAGCCTGTTCTCCCTTTTATTTACCTCACTCAGACTAACTTTCCACTGTTTATAGGAAGCCTTCTTACCATTTACAGCTTCCATTACTTTGTTCATTAACCATGCAGTCTTTTTTATATCTATTTGTACCTTTCCTAACCTGTGGTATACATTTTATCTGAGCTTCTAAGATTGTAGTTTTAAGTAGTATCAAGCTCCCCGAAGGGATTTGACCCTCCTTACCTTTTCTTTTAGTTTCTTCTTCACAAGCCCCCTCATTTGAGATGAGTTACCCCTTCTAAAGTTAAATGTGGTTGTGTTGGTCTTTTTAGGCAACTCCCTGTTTTCATAAACGTTGAACTTAATAACATTATGGTCACTGTTCCCAATCAACTAAATCCAGGATTGCCTCTCCACTGGTAGATTCTGTGACCATCTTCTCCCTGTCATTGGGAGCATCTAGAAACCCAATCTCTTTCTTCTGACTTGAACACATATTGACCCAATCAGTGTGTGGGTAGCTATTTTGTCTAGCTGCTTTCCTTAATTCTTTTGCTATTTTGAAATCATCCTCTAATCTTTGATCTGGTGGGTGATAACAAACTCCCAGAGTTAAACTTCCTTTTGGGCACACTATTTCCACCCATAGTGTTTCTGTGAGTGAATCTATTTCTCTTGCATTCTCAGTATTAATGGACTGTTTACCATCTCTGACATACAGAACCAATCCACCCCCAACCCTTCATCTCTATTCTTCAAATATAATTTATATCCAGGAATCACTGTATCCCACCAATTTTCCTCATCTCACCAAGTTTCTGAAATGCCCACAATCTCTATGTTCTCCTCTGATACTAAGCGCCTCCATTTTACCTCTGACACTTACAGCATTTGCATATAAACATCTATAATTTCCCAGACACGTTAGGCCTGCAGCCTTCCTCCCATGGCCTCTAGACTTTGTCTGGTAGTTAATATTGTTTGTCACCCTCTCAGTGGCCAGCCCTAATTCATTTCCCTGTAGAATAGTAATAACTACCCCTTTGTCTCTTAGAGATGAGCCATCCCAAACTAGAGACTTTTCATCTCCTGTCAGCTTTCCCCCAAGATTTATTTTTAAAAATGCACTGCCACCTTTTTGATTTTAAGTGCCAGCAGCCTGGTTCCTTCTCGGGACAAGTGGAGACCATCTCTTTTGTACAGGTCCCACTTGTTCCAAAAAGCATCCTAATGCCTAACAAACTTAAACCCTTCCTCCCTACACCATTGTCTCATCCACGCAATGAAACTCCTAATTTGTGCCTGTCTCACTGGCCCTGCATGTGGAACAGGCAGCACTTCTGAGAAAGCTACCTTGGAGGTCGTGGCCTGGAGTCTCCTGCCTAGCAGCCTAAAATTTTCCTCCAAGACCACACAACTACATTTCCCCATATTGTTGGTGCCAACATGTACCACGACCACTGGCTCCTCCCCAGCACCGTCTCCCAGCCTATCTAGACCATGTGTAATGTCCACTACCTTTGCACAAGGCAGGCAAGTCACCATGCAGTCAGTACATGGGTCTGCCACCCAATCTATCTACCTGCCTAAGGATTGAATCACCAACTACCAAGAACCCCCCTCCCTCCCTGCCCAGGGATGGTTCCTTGGTGCGAAAGGATACTTGTTCACCAACTGTAGAAGGGCTCCCTTCTAAGGGAATATTCCCCCTTTCTTCAGCATGATGCCCTATTCCCCTTGACCCTCGTGCTCCCTTACAGTGGCAAGGCTGCCATTCTTGGAGTGGGTCACATCTAACAAGACCCAGGAGTCTTATCCATGTACCTAACTCACTGTCTTTGCTTCCCCAGGTCAGCCACCTTGGCCTCGAGAGTTTGAACACATTCCCTCAGAACCAGGAGCTCCTTGCACCGAACACACACCCATGACTTCTGTCCAGTTGGCAGATAGTCATACCTGTGACACTCCATGCAATACACTGAATAGCCCCCAACCCCCTGCTGGCATTCTACCTACATAATTGTCTTTTTTTTTTATCCTCCCTTTTATAAATTTCCTAATTATGTGGATTTGTTTGTGGAAGGTGTGCTTACCCTACTAGGGATTTGGAGAGACTAGTGTCCTGGCTTCCTCACCCTGCTGCTGAATTCGCATCTCTGCTAAACATACCTATTTATTCCCTCATTCCAGAAACTTTGTCACTGGAGCTGAGAAACTTCAGCATTAGAGTGGGCCTGTTACCTTGCAGATTCTCAAAGACCAAATATACTTGCCATGTATCTCAACATTAATTAGATAAATAAGTTGTTAGAATCTTCTCATGTTTTATTTTTTACTTCATATATCACTTTCCTTGTTAAGACTCAAGATGGATTACAGAATTATAAAAACAATGTAAAAATGCTGTTCTAATGCCCACATTAAACAATGCTACAAGGTGGGATTACACAGTTAAATGAAATAATTAATCTTATAAAAAGTATAACAACATAAAAAGCAATGCAGCATGAGGGAAGAAAGAAAGAAAACTATTTATTTATTTATTACAGATAATCACTCTGGCAAAATTACTCCATCTATTTGGTGCTGAGAACTTCCAAAGTAGTTACTGTGACCTCAACAGCTACCTTGGTTTTTATGCAGCTTTTTAGTGTTAGCAACAAGTATCTCCTGCAATACTTAATCCATTCAGCAGTGTAACCGTAGGTCAAACATGTCCTTTTTCATACATAAGTAGAACAGTTGGTGACATTATTTCCAGGCAAGAAATCTATGGTGCACCTCCGTGGACTTCATTTCGAGTTCATCCATAACATGCAATTCCTGACAGTTAATCTAGTGCGTTTTGGAACATACCTGACACAGAAAAATATAACCTACTGTAGTCTTTCATTTAGTGTGATTTCCCCCCATTGGCATTCTTGCCATTTAGTGCCTTCATGGCTGATAGATGCAGTGGTTCCAATAATTATCTTACTTTTGTTCTAAATGTTGCATTAGTAAGAGGCAGTTTATCTTTCCCATCATCTAGTTGTTGTCTGATTAAGTCTTATTTTTATGGGTTCTGCAGCTATTTTGGGAGTTGAATTAATGTTGCCTTCTTCAGCTTCATGCTTTGTCTCAGTGACTGACGTCCTTTTGTTTTCCTAGGCCTCAAGCCAACCCTTGCAAGTTGTCTACTTGCTAAAGGTATTCATGGGTTCTTACAGATCACTTTATTTTAAGATGCTTGCATATTCCCTTGAAAGCTTTCTTTGAAAAAAAAAATCTGTTCAGTAACTGGAAAAATGTTTATAGTGTAGTCTTTGAGAAATTCAGTTTGTTTTTTCTTGTTCAGAGAGCTGATCTGTGGAAGACCTTCATTCTTAGACCCTGCTGGGAGCATGACAGGGAACCTGTCCCTTGGAGCTTCTAATCTTCCCTTAACAAGAAGGGGAGACTGTGCTCCATGACTCTTTCTCTCTCGATATACCTGTTAAGGCAGTGATGGCATCAATTACATTGGTGACAGGGTGGTCTCACTGGAAACCTTTCAATGCGGTCTTCTTTCCTTGTCCCCTTGGCACCTTAAATGCTGAAATGGTAACCTTGTAACTAAGATGGCAGGTGAGATTATAAAAATGCAATTTTAAATTATTCAGCACCTACCATGAAACTGCTGGGTGAGGTCACCTGAAGATTTGGGCTGGGTTGTCACTAATATATGGATGACCTTCAGCTTTATCTTGCATTTCCAGCAGATCTCATGGAGGCTATGAAAACCTTGAACAGATGTCCAAGCCAGTAAAGAAAGACTCAAGTTCACAGCTTCAGCTGCAGTTCTGACAGGTATTTGCTCAAGAATTGTCCTTTGCAGGACAAGAAGGAAAAAACCATTAGACTCCAGTATGTATGCAGTATGTTGAATTGCATAGCTGAGACAAGGAGAGAGACTACCCAAGTGGGGGCAAGCAAGCATCTGCAGTTCATGACTCAGGTTTCCAAATACCTTCTGTTCATGTCAGTCTGATTACCCCCAGGCACATTATGCCAAATGAGTATGTTTTGGTGCTGCCCTATGACAGCCAAGCAGTTAAATTCCTCAGAACCAGAGTGTAAATAGTCTACAGGGGCCAGACAATCTTGTGGGATGTCATGATCCACAAAATCCAGACAGCCAAGTTCATTATAAAGACAGGCATGCATCTGCACCTTGCCCTAATGTGGACAATCACCAAAAGCCAGGCTACTCAGAGTATGCTCCAACCCTCCCGGGAAGCAGACAATGGGATGGAGGTATCTCTGAGCTGTCAGACAAGGAGAAGATGCTGCTGCGGGAAAAGATGGTGTAGAGGAAGTGCCCCACCAAGAGGCAGAAATTTAGAGGGGGAGAGAACTTTATGAGTTAGTCAGAAGGGCTGCAAGTCCCACCAACCCTTCCTAATTTGCCTAAGATGCAGCAAGTGAAAGAGCCAGGGAAGAGAGCAAACTCCCTTTCTCCAAGGAAAGACTGTGCTGCTTTGAGTGGATCTGAGGCCAGACAGTCTCCAAACCTTCTTCTGCGTTCCAAAAACAGAAGGTGACAGATTGCAAGAAGCTTGGACCAAGGTGAAAGAGCCACTGGAGCTGTCCAAGCAGCAGCATTTCAGATTTGTGATCAAGAATAAGCTGTAATACAGAGAGGTTCTTGCCAGGAAGCATCCTGAGGGTGGGAAGCCAAAGTATCAGCTAATGCCAAAAGCATACAGGAAGAAACTTTTGAGTCTAGCACACTAGACTATGTTGAGTGGACATCTGGGAACAACAAAACCAAGGAGAAGGTTGGCCAGAGGTTGGGAAAGACATTATACATTTCTGCCATTCCTGCATCATTTGCCAGTGAGTAGGAAAGGCCAAAGACCAGGCAAAAGATTTCTTGCAAAATCTACCCATAATGAGAGCACCCTGGGAGCACATGGGCATGGTTCAAAAAACCCACTCAGAGGAGAAATTGTGATGTGATAGTTTGGATTTTGCGACAAGATATGCTGAAATCCAGCGTTTGTTAAAAAAAAATCGACAACACATCTTTGGTGGCAGATGCCCTCCTCTCTATATTTGCCAGGCTGGGAATACCAAAGGAAATCCTGATAGATGGGTGTGACACCTTCATCTTTAACAAGGTGGAGAAGCTATGAGACAAATGATGAGTTAAACACCTAACTTCCACTACCTATCATCATGAGACAAATGACCTCATGCAATGTTTCTATCAAACTCTGGGGACCCTGATTAGGAAGTATATGCCAAACAGATTATCTACTGATTCTCTTGCCTATCTTTCTCTGAAAGGTCAAAGGAGGGGGGGCACCAGAATAATGGTTTGGTTTGTCATTAATTGTTGAATTAGTATTAGTAGCAATAATTGTATTACAGAATGGAGTGTAAATTCAGATTTTGATGAGTTAATATCCAAATGCTTACTCCTACCATTTTATTTAAGGCTTAGCAGGTTTATTTATTTTTATTTATTTATACATTTAATTTATAGCCCGCCCGCCCTGCAAATGCGGGCTCAGGGCGGCTCACAAATAGGCATAAGCCAACACATAAAACACGTTAAAACCATATAAAATCATTACTAAAATATTACAATATAATAAGTGCTCTAGATGTTCCAGAATGATCTTCCATAAAGATGACGTCTCAAAGATGGTACACCCAATAAATGCTGTCAGTTCCACGTGACACTGTCAGTCTCTCTTCCCAGGGCCAGATGCTCATGATGGTAACATAATGATGGTCTTACTAAACCTAAAAAAAAAACAAAAACCCTCAGGAACAAAAAAAAAGAATACTGTGGAAAAGCTGTCCATTGGAATAACAATCTAAACCATCAGTGCAAACTCAACTTCAAAAGGAAGGTAAGGATGGGATTAATATAGAGAAAGTGATACCTTTCTCTTCTTTTTCTGTTTAGGTCTTTCTTTTCACTCTGAATGATGCTTGTAAATAATTTGTAACACTCTAGCTGGACAAAAAGGCCAGTTTACTTTCACTCAGCACTCACTGTGTAGATGAAAGTCTGTAAATTCCATTTTTCTTTCTCTTTCCACTGTAATGTTTAAGATGCAGAGAAATTAGCAATTTCAATAATACCGTCAACATAAAATAGAAGTCTGCCTTTCTTGAATGCTGCTTTTTCTATTTTATTTTCTATTGGCATCATTGCTGCTTGTTAAACATAGGGAAAGAATAAATTATATATCTGAAAATTCCATTCCAGCAAACAGCATATCTTTCTTTTACTATTTATTTTACTCTTACCTTTAGTGCTTTGGAGAAATTTGAAATTTATGCCAACAAGTGCAAAATGGCCAATAATTGAAACTTCAATTATTTCTTTTCTTGTAGTTATCAGTTAACATTTGCCCATTTTTTTTATTTTGACCATGGTCTCTGCAAATGCTGGGGAAGCCCAGCATAAAAACAGACCAAAAAACAGGTCATAGACAACTTCAAATAAGTTTTCAAACTAAAATTAAAAAAGCAACCCCTTAATTAAAAGCCCAGAGTGAACAGAACTGTTTGGGCCTGGAACCTAAAAGAAGGTAAAGTAGGCACCAGACAAGCCTCAAGGGGAATGGTATTCCACAAGCAAGGTTCCACTACTGGGGGAAAACCCCTGTCTCTCATTGCTACTCGCCTCACCTCTGAAGGCAGGGGCACAGAGAATAGAGCTTGTAAGCAGATCTTAACTGGTGGGCTGAACAATGAGAGAAGAAGTGGTGCTTAGGTACATTGGCCCCAGGCTACAAACCTGCTCCTTCAGGGGGAGTGCAACCCTCTCCAGGACAGGCTGACCCTTCAGTTCCTGAGAAGCTTTGTCATTGACAAGTAGCACCTCAGTCCTTGCTGGGTTGAGCTTCAATTTGTTGCCGCTCCTTCATTTCATTACTGTATTCAGGTACCTTTCAAGACTTCAACAGATCCATCTGACTCAGCTTTTAGGGAGAAGTAAAGTTGGATGTCATCCACATATTGATGGCACTGTACTGCAAATCCCCTGATGATCTCCCCCAGTGGTTTCATGTTGATGTTAAACAGCATGGGGTCAAACAGCAGTCCTGCAGCACTACCTTCCGGAATCAGTCAGCCAAGTAAGAGCTGAGACACCCAAGCAGGGTACGACCCCCAATTCCCAATTCAACCAGCATCTCCAGAGGGATACCATGGTTGACAGAAGGGAACACAGAGCAGTCCAGGAGAACCCAAAGGGTCAAATCCCCCCTGTCACTCTTCCAGCAAAGATAATTTGCTACGGTGACCAAGGCTATTTCTATCCCAAACCCAGGCCTGCATACAGATTGAAATGGGTCTAAATAATCCATCTCCTCCAAGACTGCCTGAAGCTATGTGGCCACCACCCATTGGAAGCAAACAGAACTTCTGCTGATGAAAACAGGAGGAAAGGTGCCCTTTGATCACACACAAAAAACTGCAATGCTGAGGATCTGTTTGGCCAAAAGCCATGTAGGATGGATTCTGTAGTAAGGGAGAGAATTCAGTTAAATCAAACAAGTAAGTTGGCTATATCTTATGCATTGGGACTGAGCTGTGGGAGAGCTGGTTTCCCTTGTCCATTAACAAGCACTGAAATGAGACACATGGTACAATCCTATGCAGAATTACTCCAGTCTTAAGACCATTGATTTCCATGGACATAGATTGGAGTAACTCTGCATAGGATTGCACTGGCTGTGTCTCACCATCATACTGGCCAAGATTCAAGCTTGAGGAAAGGAGAGATAGGAGGACATCATAAACCACTAGAAATCAGATGACAATTTCACTATAGCTTTGTTTAAAAAGTAAACAAGCAAAAAGGCTCTTACTGGAGTTTCATGAGGGAAGAAAAGTCTTGACATTGCTACTGGGGAAGATCTTGGGGATTCCACTGCCTTTTCATAAAATCATGGAAGTCATATGAGCAAGTTCCCTTTTTTGTCACTAAAAGCAGAAGGATGGGTCTATGAATTCACCTCCTTGGCTCCACATACACTGTGCTTTGGAAAATCAAGGGAATGAATATGAATTTAATGGTGGAGAAACATCCATGCAGCTTTCTTTCTCCCACCCCCTGCACAATTGAGACAATCATGGACAGTAGTTCTTTTGTAAATTAGTATTTTTGCCATAGTTGCATGGTGATGGGTGAGGAAACGGGAAAACTACAGAGCAGCCATATGAAAGCATGTGTGCATAAATAATTTGCAGTACAACATAGAACAATTTCAAGATCTTGATTTTTAAAAAATCATTTTAGCATTGAAGATGTTGCTTGAATTTTGCAATCAAATTTCAATTGAAGCAGAGGAGCAATCACACCCTATGTTCTTAATGCTCAAGATCTTGAATCAGTGATATAATTTGTAAACATCAATCATGCGTGAAGTTTGACACCAGTGGCCCCTTTAAGACCAACAAAGTTTAATTCTGGGTATAAGCTTTTGTGTGCATGCACACTTCATCATATATCTGTATCTGATGAAGTGTGCATGCACATGAAAGCTTATACCCAGAATTAAACTTTGTTGGTCTTAAAGGTGCCACTGGACTCAAACTTTGTTCTGTTGCTTCAGACCAACACAGCTACCCACCTGGATCTATTGTGCATGTAAGTCTATAGCCTACACTATATAGATAGGAACTCTCAGACTAGGGCAAGTGATGCACTGTATTCTTGGTTCTTGGGGGTTAGGGTGGGAGGGCTTCTAGTATCCTGGCCCCACTGGTGTACCTCCTGATGGCACCTGGTATTTTTGGCCACTGTGTGAAAGAGTTTTGGACTGGATGGGCCATTGACCTGATCCAACATTGGCTTTTCTTATGTTCTTACAGAGCATGCTGACTAGGAGTATGATAGCCACTAAATTTCATTAGTTTAACAGCATATTTATTTGATTGCATTTATGCTCTTCAGCTTTGAAACGGAGATGAGCACCGCAACCCTAGAGTCGGATTCGACTGGCTTTCGAGCAAGGGAACCTTTACCTTTACTTATGGTGCTTGAAGAGATATAAAAAGTCCTTGACAACTAGTACACAGATTAGCTGATCACCTATTTGTGGTATGTGAATAACATCATGCAGAAACTATTTATTCTGATGGCTGATGGAAACATGAGAACTATCACATAATGAAAGGTAGGACAACTAGATTTTTTAAATTGGGAGTCTGTGACATCTCCTGGGGGCAAGGGAGTATCATACTGGCAGCCTGCCATCATGAAAGGACAACTATTGCTCAGCCTATGCTGAAAATTATTAACTGTTTATTCATCTTGACAGGTAAACAGGTTTTCCAGTTATATCACTGAAGCTCTTAAGCAGAAAAGTCCCAATAGCATCTAGGAGGCTCACCAGGTTGAATTAACACCTACCTTTGCTCCCACGTTGTTTTTGTTCTTTTTAAATTTGCTTCGTTCTACCTTCCTCACCCATAGGTACCCACAGTGGCTTACATCATTCTCCTTTCTCTTTTTTATTTCTCATAATAACCAGCCTTTTGTGGTAAGATAGGCTGAGAGTGTATGACTGGCTCAAGGTCACCCAAGCAAGGTTCTTGTCCAAATCCTCTCCCTCCCTGTCATCCATCTGCTTCTTCAGGATTTTAAGGTTGACTCCAGCAACCTGAGGCTGCCCTGGTACAGGTATTCCCCATTTGCAACCACAATTGTCTTTGGGAATGCTGGGCTCTTATCATGGACAATTTCTACAAAAGGATGACCAGAAAGACCAGTAGAGCAGGCATAAATCAGGCATAAATCAGGTCATGGCCTGATGCAGGGAACAGAAAAATCTGCCCCAAACTGAAGAAGCCAACTTAGACATAGTACTGGACAGGACTTAGTGGATAGGGTAGTGTTAAGCCCCTTGGTGGAAGAGGAGTTGTGAGGAAATCTGGACCATAGTCTCACAGAGTGCTATATGGAGGACATGAAATCTGAAATATAAAAAGAATACAATAAAGTGTTAATATTTGATTAGGTATCAAACTTGAAGCAATTGAAAACCAAGCTTTCAGCTGGAAAAGTCAAATAAAGATGTCCTAGGATATGGTAGAACACCCTTGATGAAGCTAAGCAAATCTGTTAGCCTGGTCAGCTTCTGACTGGAGACCTGGCTGGAGCTGTGTATATGCTTCAGGAAAATATGGAACAATTTATAATAATTAAACATAGTTTCCCCTCAACTTTTATCAAATACCTTTTATATTGAGAAGTACAGCCCAATCTGAAGTCCTATAACACCATCACAATTCCCATGCAGCTGGTCAGTATCCCCCCCTCCCTGTCCCTCTCTGCAAAGAAAAACAATGCTAGTAAAAGACCCAAGACCAAGAAGCTGATGACTCAGAAAATGTGCTGCAATCCATAGCTACACTACGAACGCCCACCAATTGCAGAGCAGCATGCTGTTGTCACTCTCCATGTGGTCATTTATGGACACAGACAACAAACACATGACAATGCTGATGCATGTTACTGATGGCCAGTCCAAACAGACTACCCAAGCACCTCTTCAGCTCACTTAGAAAAGGAACTTTCAGTTCAGTATAGAAGGTCCACAAACTCTTCCTCATAAGAGTTCAGACTACAGGCAGAGGATAATGTCCTAAGGAACACATAGTTTGCATGGCAATAGAATATGGAACACTAGGGCAATAAGAGAAAACACAATTGCAACTCACAGAAGAGCTTTTGGTCATCTCCTCACATGGAAAAAGCATCCATAAAGGAAACAGAAGAGACAGATTCAGATACCACCACAAACAAAGCTGGGACATCTGAAACAGGAGGAAGGAGGACTAGAGCCAGGACTAGAGAATTCCACTAACTGCATATCCAGCTGAGCAGTAAACAATATCATAGTGAGACAGTTGGCATTCTCCAGTAGCCCTGGTACATATATACATACACACACAAACAAGTGGAGGGGGATCTAATTTTCTCCTTCCCCACTATTTCCTTTCTCTTCCCTGAAAGGACCCATAGCCTCTTCCCTCTTTCCTGCTTCCTTCTCTCCTTCCCACCAACTAACCTTTCTTTCATCTGCCCCCCCACCATGTTCAGCTTTATTTATACCCTTCCTTGCTAGATTAGACTGAGAGATAGTGAGTGGCTCAAGGTCAACTAACAAGCATCCATGGCAGAGTAGAGATTTGATCCTAGGTTTCCCAGATCTGACTCTAACAACTGCTTCACATAGCCTCTCAGCTTTCTATTCTTTCACACTCACACACCCCGGCAGCCTTGAGAGAGCTATTCTTTCAAGGGCAGTTCTCAAGAGAGCTCTCCCAGCCTCACCTACCTCACAGGGTGTCTGCTGTGGGGAGGGGAAGGGAAATGTATTGCAAGCTGCTCTGAGACTCCTTCGGGTAGTGAAGGGTGGTGTATAAATCCAATCTCTTATTCTCTTCTTCTTTCCCTGGGAAAAGTCTGGCCAAGTTGCAAAAGTTGTGCTGTAGGAAGTCACTCAGGTGAATTGCGTGGGGCCACTGCCAGTCCCAGCCAAGTTATGCAAAGTAATGGAAGCAGTAAAAGATAAGAAGGATTCCTTTAAGCGGTGGAAGGCTAGTCTGAGTGAAGTAAATAAAAGGGAGCACAGGTTTTGGCTACTAAAATGCATGTCAGTGATCAGTGGGGCCCTTAGATGACCAAAGGGTAAAAAGATTACTAAAGGAGGATAGGGAAATGGCAGAGAAGCTGAATGCTCCCCCCCCCCCATCTTCACTGTAGAAGATGAGAGGTGTTTGCCCACTCCAGAACCGCTGATTTCAGGAGAGATGTTGACAGATCTGAGTCAGATTGAGGTGATGAGAGATGATGTCCTGTGACTGATGGACAAATTAAAAACTGACAAATCACCAGGCCTGGATGGCATACATCCAAGAGTTCTGAAAGAACTCAAATGTGAACTTGTGGATCTCCTGACAAAAATATGCAATCTATCACTAAAATCTGCCTCCATTCCTGAGGACTGGAAGGTAGCTAATGTAAACCCCATCTTGTCATGCCTGCCCCTGCTGATGTCATGCCTGCCTTTGCTGATGCCCCTGAACAGGCTCCTGAGGACCCTGAACAGGCTCCTGAGGACAGTACTGCAGCAGAAAGGCAAAGACTGGATCCTGTAGCTGAAAGCTATCTAAGTGGTGAGGAGGATAGAGCCTCCCAGGGAACACCTGCAAGGGATCAGTCTCTGCTGCAGCCCAGTAATTCATCATCAGACTCGCCTCCACCTGTAACCAGGCTCAGGAATGTAAGAAGACAACAGCTGAGAGAGCGAAGGCAGAATGCACGCATGCGTGCCAGAAGATCTCTTAGCCCTGATTACTGACAGGATCCTGTCCTCACTCCTGGCTAGCTAATGAGTTGATTAGCTAGCACTGTATATATGCAAGTCTGTTGCCAGCAGTCATTTGTGCTGGCAACATCATTTGTTCAGGACCTGAATCCTTGCATCTCTGCTCCAGGCCTTGTGGAATTCTTCTCGGCTTGATCCTCGGCTTTTGACCTTCGGCTTTGTTGACCCTGCGTGCATCTCTGACTCCCCTGGTATCGTTGTGATTTATGGACTTGAAACTTTGGTATGTCTGACCCTGCTTTTGGACTGTGATTTAAACCTGCTTGAACCTTGCTACCTGGTTTGCCCGGCTTGACCTCGGACTGTTCCTGGACTTTTGCTTGTTTGCGTCACGCCCCCTGGTCCTGCCGTGACACATCTATTAAAAAAGGTTCCAGTAGAGATTCGGGATATTACAGGCCAGTAAATCTAACATCAATACAGGGTAAGTTGGTGGAATTCGCTATTAAAGATAAAATTAGTAGGTACATTGATGAACAAAAACTATTGAGGAAAAATCAGCATGGATTCTGTAAATGAGGATCTTGTCTCACTAACCTTTTAGAGTTCTTTGGGGGGGGGGGTGAACAAACATGTGGACAAGGGTGACCCAATAGATGTTGTTTACCTAGACTTCCAGAAAACTTTTGATAAAGTTCCTAAATAAACTCAGTAGTCATGGGATAAGAGGACAAGTCCTCATGTGTATTAAAAACTGGTTAATTAATAGGAAACAGAGAGTATAAATGGGCAGTTTTCACAGTAGAAGGTGTAAGCAGTGGGGGTACTGCAGGGCTTGGTACTAGGTCCTGTGCTTTTTAACTCCTTAATGATTTGGAGTTGGGAGTAAGCAGTGAAATGATACTAAGTTGTTCAGAGTAGTTGTTATGCCAACTGCTTTATTTACAGCAGAGGCTAACTAAATTTAATGTGAGTCCTGGACAGCATTTACAGAGGTTGTGTCTGAATCCAGAGTTCCAGTAATGGAGACGAGATGGGTGTTTTTCCAAAACAAATAATCTTTTTACTAAGCAATATCAAAGTCACATACACACACACAAAATAATCAATCTCACATCTGCATACGTTCAAGTTCCTTTAGAATTACAGAAATAGAAAGCAGTTTCTTTTACTTTAGGAGATAGGCAGGAAAATTGGTTCATACTTGCCTGTTTCTAGAAGTCTTGTCTGTTGCAATGAAAAATAAAGGGACAGAGAATAGTGTCTAGACGTTTTACCTAAATCACACTGTTCCAGAACCAGCCGGTCAAGTGTGTGTGTGTGTGTGTGTATGTATGGATGTCTTTGGCTGCAGTCCAAAGAGATCCATAATAGACAGAAAGGATTGTTGCATAGCAAGAAAGGAATTCAAAGTATAAAGGAGTTGATGAGAGGAGAGGTGGCTAGCCTGAAGCATGGTCTTTGTGTTGGTGGTAAAATGTGGCTAGCAAAAAACCTTAACGCATGGTCTTCGCGTTTTATAGTTGAATCTCCAGGTGGGTGGCACCTTGCCAAACTGCAATCCCACCTCCTTACAAGTCCATCCCATGACTTCCCTCATTGGTGCATGTAGAAAGGGGCAGGTATTTTATAGGTTGGGTCAATATTTGAAACACTACACTCTATCTCATGGAACACCATCTGGCCAGGTGTGAAGTCTTGGCTTCCTGTATCCTCTTTGAAGTACAGATGAATCTTGGCTTTCCCAGGCGAACAAGGTACCATCAACAGGAAACTGCAATTCAGATGTAGATCAGGTCTGTGTTCTGCGTGACATCTCGTCTCTTCAGTAATGGGGGGGGGGAATTTCTTCTTCTTGGTTGTTGTCTCTGCTCACAATGGCTAACATGTGCTTCTTCTTCCCATGAGCCTTTGAGCTGAATGTGTGCAAGCTACATTAACATAAAATGCAGGCAAGTGTTCCCTATGTGAATTCTCTCACAGTAGGTGATGCAAACAGCTTCCTTTGGCCTATGGTATACAGATGTGTGCAGTCCATGTATTGCTTGTGTAGCAGATATAAAACCATAAGTTAGTCTATTTCTCAACATAGTAGTATGTGTGAAAAGGATCTAGGGGTCTTAGTAGACCATGAGTCATGTAGTAGACCACTGAACATGAGTAAGCAGTGTGATGCAGTTGCTAAAAAGGCAAATGCAATTTTGGGCTGTATCAAAAGAAGTACAGTGTCCAGATCACGTGAAGTGATGGTACCATTTTACTCTGCTCTGGTTAGACCTCACCTAGAGTATTGTGTTCAATTCTGGACACCACTAAGAAGGATATAGACAAGCTAGAATGTGTCCAGAGGAGGGCAACAAAGATAGTGAGAGGTCTGGAGACCAAGTCCTATGAGGAAAGGTTGAACCAGCTGGGTATGTTTAGCCTGGAGAGGAGATGACTGAGAGGTGATATGATCAGCATCTTCAAGTACTTAAAGGGATGTCATATAGAGTGTGGTATGGAGTTGTTTTCTGTTGCCCCAGAAGGTCAGACCAGAACCAACAGGTTGAAATTAAATCAGAAGAGTTTTTGACTAAAGATTAGGAAGAACTTCCTGACAGAGTGGTTCCTCAGTGGAACAGGCTTCCTCAGGAGGTGGTGGGCTCTCCTTCTTTGGAGGTTTTGAAAAAGAAGCTAGATGGCTGATTCTGTGAACTTAGACAGATCATGAGAGGGAAAACAGGAAGAGTTGCCTCAGTGCTTAGTTCTTGTGGCCCTTTCTTATATGCCCAGGGAAATGCTGATCACCACTTTGGGGTTAGGAAGCAATTTTTCTCCAGGCCAGTTTGGCTGGAGATCTTGGACGGTTTTTTGGGTCATCTTCTGGGCATGGAACAGCAGTCACTTGGGGGTGTGGGGGGGAAAGTATTTGTGAATTTCCTGCGTTGTGCATGGGAGTCGACTAGATGACCCTGGAGGTCCCTTCCAACTCTATGATTCTATCTGCAATTATCATAGTGATTCCTATGAATACTCTGGCACCCTAAGGCTGCGATCACATGGTCCTTTAGATCCAACATAGCTGCAAATGCCTGAAGGATCTAAAGGAGATGATCAGACAGCAACATCTGGGAAAGGTCCCGCGGTTGTCAGCCACCTGTGCTGCTCCGCCACAGAAGCGGAGTTAAAAGACACTGGGAAAAGTTTGGCTTTAACTGGGACCACGGACAGACTTTCCCGTCCGATAACTCAAGCACACTCTCATGCTGTCAGGATGATCTGATCATTCCATCCCGACTCCGTGCCATTGGTTCTCCCCCTTCACAGTATGCGCATCATCGCAAACTCAACAGGGATCCCTCAGTGCAGAGGTGTGATTCCAAATTTATGCGCAAGGGAAACAAACAGCAAAAAACCCCTCATTCACCTGCAGTTGTGTCTGATCACACAATGACGGGCTGAGCCCACAGCAACAAAGGGATGTGTGATCTTGCAACTGTGTGTCAAATTCCTCTGGAGGAAATAGCCTTGCTTCCCCTCCACTCCAACTAGCGCGTGTGAGCACAGCCTAAGACAAGAACAATTCAGAGTCTCTTTCAATGGTATTATATTGTACAAGTATACTGAAGCCATTTTATACTCTATCCGTCTGTGGTCACAGGCAAGTATTCGTTCATGACAAGTAGTGATTCTGCACACAGATGTACATTTCTGTTCATATAAAAAAACACATTTCCAACAAAGAGCAGACAAACATCACTATGTTTGTGGTTGGAATGTTCATCCAGATATGCTTTTATGTTGGCATTGGCAACATACACTGAAGGCTTTTTTAGATGTGTGGATATTTCAGGATGATGCAGGTGGTGCATCTATTGTCAGGCTTTTCAGAGCACGTTAATTCACTTTGGATACTATTGTTCTGTTTTGAACAAGGAAAATAGTGTTAACTTTACAGTGTCAGGTAGGGTTTGAGCTCAAAATTTTACTGTTATTATTGATATATTGTTATAGTTATGATTTTAATGTTTATTGGGTGTTATATATGGGCGTTTGCCCTCTTGTTAGCCACCCTGAGCCCCCTTGCGAGAAGGGCGGGATAAAAATACCTAAAATAAATAAATAAATAAATAAAATACTGCCTGTAATGCTGTAATTGAAACTCAACACATTTTTATTACACTTTTCTGCTATTCTGGACACTGATAGTCCGCAAACTTGTCTAGAAACGATCACTTCCAATTCTACTTATTCAAAACTTTTGCAATGGTATGATCAACAGACTATTTAAAAAATCATGATCATTTTCTAACATAAGCTTTCCTATGTAAAAGTTTGTGAGGTGGAAAGCTAGTTGAAATTCAAAAGAATTTGTTGGGTTATTGCAAAGGTGTCAAACATACAATCCAGGGGCTGAAACCACCCCGTTCAAGTCTGTTATATGGCCCATGAGCCAGAGGTGGGTCATGGTGGAGGCAGCAAGAGCAGCGAAGAGACCTGCATCAGGTTGGCTGGCTGAATGGTCCCCCCTTCATCTCTTTCTCAGTTGGACCAGGTTGTGCACGTGCAGCCACCCCCCTCTCCTCCTTCTGTCAGAGGTGGGGTGGGGTTGCCAAGTCCCCATCAGTGTGCATGTGTGCTGGGCATCCCCCTTTGCTTCAGCAGGAGAAGCAACCTCCTTCACCACTGTCACTGCCACCTTCCTCCCCTCTGCCCACCTCTCTCATCCTTTCTCTGCCATAATGAGAAGGGAGGAAGAAAGTCAATATATGTGAAGATGGTGGTAGTGGTGGGAGCTGCTGATGGGAATGGGCGTTGGGGGAAGTGTAGGAATGGGAATGCCAGAGTGTATCTGGCGGATGGAGTATAAAGGACTGGAGGGAGGAGCACAGAAGGGTTGAAGTACATACAATAGGGTGCATGGTGGGAACTGCCATGGGAACAGGGGTGTAGTTGGACGCAAAGATAAAAGAGTCTTGAGCTACCTCAGGGCTATTTTTGGGCAGGAACACACAGGAGCGGAGTTCCAGCTGGCTTCAGAGTTGGCCACACCCACTACAGCCAAAACCTCTGCGTACGTGGCTACAGAGGAAAGGCCTGGAGAGTGAACCTCCGGTGATGCCAAGGCGGGCAGGCCAGGGGGGCCCCTGGAAGGATCAGGGAGGCATTTAAATGCCTCCCCATGCCTTCCCTGGCCTGTCCAAGGGCTGGCTTGCCCAGGCTCCCCCTGCTGGGGGGCACCTGGGCAAGCCAAGGGAAGGCAGTTTAAACCCTTCCCTCCAAGGGATGGCTTGCCCAGGTTCCCCACAGCTGCAGGATGCCCGGGCAAGTCAAGGAAAGGCATGGGGTGTGGCCTAATATGCTAATGAGTGGCACTGTCCAGGGTGGGGCCTATTATGCCCTGAGCTACCTTAAAAACTTAATGAAATTTTGTTGCATCATTTTTATTTTCTAGGCACCTCCCCAAATGAGGACCCAAAACAATTTATAAGTATCGTTCTCCCCATCTAATTTTTGTTCTCACAACAATTGTGCAGGGTATGCTAGGCTGAGAGACTGAATTGGCCCAACTTCCATGGCAGAGTGGGGCTTATGAACCTGGGTCTTAGCCCCATTCTTGAACCTCAGCACCATAGTGGAATGTCAGGTTTCTAAGTGGAACTAAAGTGCAAGGAAAAGAGTGGTCAGTGAGAGCAGACTTGAGATTTGGAGGAGAGTGGATCGGTGTGGATGAATCACACAGAAGTAGTGGGAGAAAAGGGCTGGTTTAGGAGTTCTGGTCATTGACAGGTGGGTGGTGAATCTGTAGAGAGTTCATGGTTTTTATGGTGGATTGAGGGTGGTGGCTCCAGTTCCTTGGAGAGTCTATATGTGCACATTTTGAGGTGGACCTCTTTAAGAGGGAGAAAAAAACCTGCTTCACACACAAAAATACTTCCAGGGTTGCAGAAAAAAACCCTGGTGATTTGATAGGGAAGTGTATTTCCAGAGACAGAAGAGGACCCCTGGGACTACTTGTGCTGGTAAGAGGGTGGAGAGACAGGAAAGGTTTCTCTACAGTGGGAGGCATACTTAGGGTGGATTATACATAGTAAATCAGTACAGTTGACAAAAATGGGACATTCACACTGCTCCCCACCTACCAATGAAAGGATGCCATAAATTGCAGGTAGGCTTTCTGAAGCTGGCTTTAGCAAATTTTACCAGTTCTTGGGCCCGATTTACTCCTAGCTTAAGACTTTTGCTTCTAAAATTTTGTCTGTGTTTGGGACAATGTATGTCTGTGAACAGCTCTTTTCTGTAATAAATGTCAATAAATCAAAAGTATGTTCTCAACTTACAGATACACACTTAAACGGCATACTCAAGATTGCTTCAGCACTGACTGCAGAGTTTGATGCAGTTATTCAGAGCAAGAGATGTCAGTTTTCAAAGACTGTTAAATAAATGAAATACTGCATAAGAGAATATTTTAAGCATGTTTGCATTTGAGTAGAATATAATATAGTTAATTGGGTTTGCTTATGTCCTTTATAAAGTTTATATCTCTGGTACCTGGCATTACATTTTATGGTACACATTACCTGGCCTGACAAAGTGATATTTATGTCAGATCCAGTCCTCGTAACAAATGAGTTCAACACCTCTGGGCTATTGAAAACTTCCTTGAGCTAGAATGTGGGACTGTGACCACAAACACAGGTTTGTGTCCTTACTCAGGCAATCTTCCTAAGTAGTTCTGCTCAGAAGTAAGTCCCATTTTATTCAGAACAATGTTTGAGTTTAGTGGCACCTTTAAGACCAACAAAGTTTTATTCAAGGTATACATGATAGCCAGTTTGGTGTAGTGGTTGAGTGTGTGGACTCTAATCTGGGAGAACCGGGTTTGATTCCCCACTCCTCTACTTGCACCTACTGGATGACCTTGGGCAAGCCATAGTTCTGGCACAGCTGTTTTTGAAAAAGAGTAGTCTCTGTCAGAGGTCTCTCAGCCCCACCTACCTCACAGGGTGTCTGTTGTGGGGAGGGGAAGGGAAAGGAGTTTGTAAGCCGCTCTGAGACACCTTTGGGTAGTGAAGGGCAGGGTATAAATCCAATCTCTTCTTCTTCATCATCAGATATCTGAAGAAGTGTGCATGGACACAAAAGCTTTGTTGGTCTTAAAGGTGCTACTGGGCTCAAACTTTGTTCTGCTGCTTCAGACCAACATGCCAACCCACTTGAATCCATTTTATTCAGTAAAGCTTACCTGCAGGAAAGTGTTCTTGGGATAGCAGTCTCAGTCATGAAAACTAGTCATTATCACTTAACCTACCTTAACTCACAGATCGTCATTAAGAAACATACATACACTGCCACAAGCCTATTAAAGGAAAGATGAGATTAAAATGCCAACGTATGTTTTGATTTTGAAGGAATCGTAATGTGAACTCTAAAACTCAATAAATGTCAACCAATGGGCAGCTGGACCAATGCTCCCTCTAAGCTATGGAGTCTTGTGAGCAAAAATTCTACTTTGTGAGCTACTGGCATTAAAGTTGTAAGCGAGCAATTTGGCTACTGCATAAATTAGTTTGCTCTGGAGCCATCCTTCCTGAGCTAAGACAAAAATGCGTGAGCCGGAGGTTAAAAAACTGTGAGCTAGCTCACACTAACTCAGCTTAGAGGGAACACTGAGCTGGACCCAGATCCCTTCAAAGTTCAGTCTAACACAAAGCACCACTCACCAGATAAAGCTCACATAATGCCCTAAGTAAGTGTCACTTGAGAGTGTGCTTTTGAACTCTCCCTTGTGTCCTAATAATTGTTATGGTTAAAAGGAAGGACAATCCTAGGAGGCAACAAAGCAATTTTTTAGCATTTGGGGATACTCCCTAAGATTTCCGCTAGGATTCCTATTAGGCAGACTGTTTTCTATGGCCATTTGTAAACAGTGCGGTCCTACAATCCATAGGACTGTAGCCTTATATCAAAACAACTCCCTTAGAGCAGTGAAGCGATAAGGATCTAGGGATAGCATTGATAATATAACTAAATCAGTGGAAGTGCTGCATCTTCATAACTATACCAGTATAAGAGTGAAAAGGAGCAGAATCTGAGATACTGGAAGAGGATCAAGGAAGCCGCCCTTTTAATCCAGAGGTCTTGTGTATTATGCTATAATAAAGTCCGTTTAAACATATTCAGAAAAACGCATTTCTGTTGTTTGAAAGGTTATTCCACACGTGCCTATTATTAGCGTCTGGTCATCTATCATTCTTCTTTCCCTGTCCCCAACACAGATTGGATGATATCTCATCAGCCTGGTTTTATACTCGTCTCTCCGTCTCCTCTCGGTACTTAGGAAATTATCCCTTTAAGAATCTGTTGCTGCCGTTGGCTGTTCTGTGACCCATTTTCCGGAGCGCTCTCCCTCTTTCTGCTTCTCAATCGCGTGCAAGTGGGCTGAGGTTCAGACCGCTCTCTGAATGACTTCCTCGCGCCAAACCCGTCCAGTTGGAAACGCGGCCACTTTCAGAACTGCCTTTGGACAGCGACTTCTCTCCCCGACGCCTTCCCGCACCGTTTAGCCTCCACCCCCCCCCCCCCCCCCTGATCTTCCATTGGCTGCTACGAAACGCACAGCTATATTTCTCATAGGCTAAAGTAAATGCCAGTCCAACGTTGCTGGCAAAAGAGGGAGGGGAGAGTAAGCCATACATCTCCTTCAAACGCTATGAGCCCCGCCCATCCCTCACTCATCATCTTTTCTCTGGGATCCGTACGGCCCACTGACAGGCTGAATGTGCAGAACACACACCCTCCCATTGGAAAGCTGGAGCTGTCTGTCACGTCCTGCCGTGAAAGGGGGAGGGCGGTAAAGAAAGCGTGGCTGGGGAAGAGGCGGAATGTCTGAATGCCAAGCAGGGGGCGTGGCCTGACAAGTTAGGAGGCGTGGCTATTCAGAGAGAGGGAAGCGTGGCTTAGGGAGGGGCGGAGCCGAGCAGCGGAGAGGAGGGAGCGCGGAGAGGGAAGGGAGGAGGCGCGCGAGAGCTGAGATTGCCCTTGTGTCTAGAGCTGGGAAAGCGGCTCGTGTAGCGGAGCAGTCTCCCTGCGAGCTGAGGTGAGGGAGAGCGTGCGAAGCAGCAGGAAGGCGAGCGCCGCAGTTGCCCATCTGTTCCCTCCGTGCCCCGACCGGCCCGGGCAGGGGGAAAGGGAGCGCTCTCGTGCTTCAAAGCGGGGGAGCTCAGTCCCTCGGAAGGCGGGGGCAGAGGGGTGCCTGCGTGCCCACGGTGCCCGCTCGAGGAAGGACGGGGTGGGGGGGATTAATTGGGAAAGGGAGGGGGAGCAAGCGATCGCTCGCCCTCATTGCACGCCCGCGCGACCCTGGTCCCCCTCTTCACCCCGCTGGCTAGGCTGAGGGAGACACTGCGGCGGCGGAGGCGGCTCCTGCTAGGGGGAGAACGAGCCCGGAGAGAGGAAGCGGCGGCGGGAGCGGCGGCGGGAGCAGCGGCGGCTGCGGGATTTTGTGCCTCGCGCCCAGCCGGCCCGAGGGAAACCCCCAGGATGCGGCTGAAACCGAGCGTCGTCTTGCGCTTATACAGCCTCTGCGGGATCCTCATACAAGGTACCACCCCCGCCTGCCCCCCCACTCTTCCTCGTTGCCCCCTGCTCGCGCCCAACTTCGAGCTCTGTGTGTGTGCGCGCGCGGGCGGAGGGGGGGGGGAGGGCTTCTGGGCGCCCGCGCGTGCAGGGGCTGAGGTGGGGTAGCTGGCGGGCCGGCGAGGCAACGTGTCCCCCTCCCCGCTGCCTTGCGAGACTTCCTCTCTTGACCTTCTCCCCACTCCTGTCGCTTCCTCCTCTGGAGACTTGCCCCCAGCCTGCTCCTCATTTGTCTTCGTGTCCTGCATCTCTCTCCTCCCCAGCCTTTCCCCTCACGTCTGGGCTCTTTAATCCGCTGCCTCTCCTTTATCTCTCTCCCCCCCCCCTTTCGTGTTTCATCTATCCATCAACCTCCTCTTCCAGCAGCTCCACTTGTACAGCGCTTTCCGCCCTCGAAGTGCTGCACAAACATTAATCCTTTTCTGCCGCTCTTAAACTCCTTCTCTGCCCTCCTTCTCCTCCCCTAAAGCTAGCAGCCCCTCTTCAACTCCTTCTAACCTTCCCCTTCAGCCACTCTTTTCCCACCCCATCAAATATGCCTGTGAAGTGAGAAAGGGAATGAAGGAGAAAAAGCAACGTGTGCTCCGCCACATCCCCAGACTGGGTATGTGTGTGCGTGTGCGCACATTTTAAAGCTGGTCATCCATAAAGGAGCTATACATGAACGGCTTACTGGCAAAGGGAGACTTAAAGATGACCAAAGCTATATTTCTGACCCCCCCCCCTCCTTTCTGCCTTATAGCCCTCAATGTAGTCTCACAGTCACTTTCCAGGTTCAATTTGAGTATTTGTCTCCTTATTTCTTATGCACCTTTGGCAACTCTCCCTTTCATTAATACAGCCTTTTCAAGTGACATGTTAGAATTGGAATGGGAGAAAATGTGCAAGCTACTGCCGTTATGCAAATAAATGATTCTGGGGACATAAGTAGGGAGGGAAGCAAAGCAGCATCTTTCCAGATCTCCTTCTCCACCCTTGCTAATCAGATTAAATGGCAATATGTGTTAAGGAGCAACAAGAGACTATGTTGTTTCCTGTGTTGTTAGGAGAATGTGACCATGGTGCTGGAATGTGCAATGAGGGTAATGGATGTGTGTGTGTGTGTACACGCATGTATGTGTGTGGTGCCTTTATGGCTGCGGTGTTTGAGAATGAGATGCTTTTGCTGCCCCTTTCTCCTTCCCTTTCCCACAGGCAGGGGGAGAGATGAGGCGGCCAGATAGCTAAATGTGTCAGTGAAGGACTCTTTAGTGTTAACCATCATCTAGATGGCTTTTGGAGGCTCTAAATGAGGTCAGTGAGCACCAGCAACTTCTCCATGTTTTCCACAGGATGCCGCCCCCCCCCCCCCCCCCCCCCAGGCCCACCACAGCGTCGTCCCCCCCCCCGGCCAGGAGCACAGAATTGTCTGTGTCTTTCTGTATTTCGGGGCTCAGAAAGAGCTAAGTGACCTTGTGCTATTTTCCTACCTCTTATTCAGCAGCATTAGAAAGTTTATTGTATTTCATGCCTCTGTACTCTTGCAGTATGGTGAGGTGAGGTCTCCAGGGAAGGTAGTAGAAGCTTTTCCTTCCCCCATCCCCAAAAGCAGAAGTCAGCTTTTAAGTGATTCTGTGTTTGCATGCAGCCCCTGCTTCACCTTCTGAGGAAGTTGCATTTTAATAGTGATGCTGGAAGGATGTGGATGTTATTTTTATTTGGTGATTGCAGTGATTTTATACAGCTGACTACTTGTTTTCCTTGCCAGTCTGTGTGAGCTTTGGGAATGTCCTAGCACAAGGAGCTGCTGCATAGAATTATTTATTGGGGAATCTGGCAGGTGGCACATGTGGGGGGTTGCCTTTTTTCTTGTTGTATTTCCATGTGAACTGTCAATTTTCTCTGCCGGGGGGTGAGGGCTCTCTTGATTGTGTTTTTCCTCCTCATCGATAAAATCATTATTGCTTTTGGTGATGGAAAACTTGATATTTTTAGTATACATTTAGATGCGTGTAGTCGCAATGTGTTCAAAAGTAAACTAACAATTTAAAACGTTGGCTGTTTAGATATATGTATTTTTAAAACAGTTCAGTGACTGTGCCAGGAAAAATTGCACCACTGCAGGCAGCATCAGGTAAAAGAAAAATGCTGTGCAAGAGGCTGCATTTTGCTACTGCCTCTGTGAAGATAATCAAGCTGGGCCTTTTCTATGGGACAGAGAATGTCCCTTTCTTTACTGTGTTACCTGGTACTTCCTCTATGTTTTAAATTGTGCGTATGTGTTAAGCCTGCCAGTTTTGTTTAAGCAGCAGCAGCTGATGAAAATAACAGTTCAAGCTTTCAGTCTTTTGAGCTCTGGCTGAGAAGGCAGTTGTCTGGTCTCTCTCTCATATGGTTATAAATTAAGTGAATACTTTGGGATATGTAGTATGCCTTGTTTTGAGTCTTCCTTTTCACAGTTGCATTGAACAGTCCTGGAACAGGAAATAAATGTACATTGTTAGCCACAGTATAATATGGCTAACAGCTGCATATTGTTCTTTTGTTTCTTGTCTGCTAATTTAATTTGTTATTAGTTTGGCATTACTAGATAGTAAATTCACCTGATACCCTAAACTATGGACACTATTATTCTTGTCTGGGAGATCTTGTCAGCTTAATTCACTTTTAAAAACAGAAGCAAGTAAATCACCTGATCAGTTGAAAGTTCATTGAGCCCTGCTCTCTGTATGCCCCACCCCCGTTTATTTTCCAGAATAGCATTTAGGTAGAGAACTGATTATTATACCCAAAATCAACATTTTCAGTAGATACCTATTGAGAAGATACAATTTTAAGTAGCCAGATCTATTGAAATGTAAGGCCACACTCCTAAACATGTTATCTAGCACTTCTCTCCTAAATACCTTACCTGGAGATAGCTATCAGTGGAGTCTGTTTCCAAGTAATTGTTCTTTGGACTGGGGATTTCATTGCTTAAATTATTTTCTCCTCCTAAATTAGTATACAGTGAACTGATACAAAAAAGTGCAGTTTTGATTTTGATATAGATATGCTGTTATGTGTAATCAAGTTCCATACATGGAAATCTCCCTGGCTTATGTGAATGGCCTTTCTTAACCAAAGACTGGCTAAAGGGGGGGGGGGGGATCAGTTCACCGCATGGGAAGTTAATGGCATTTTATGCAGAAGCTCAAAAGCCATTGTTTATGAGCAACCTTTGCATAAACTATACAAGTACTTAAGAAAATTTAAAGACCGCTTAATGATATTGGAGTGGTGGCTGTTAATAAACGTAAGATTTAATTAATACTAGAAATACATTTTCTCCTAGGTTTGAGCATGAGTATATAGAAGCTGAATGTCTATTGCATCTAGCTGCAGTAAAAATAGAACTTTCTGAATATGCAAGTATGACCCTAACCACAAATCTCAACTCTGCCATCATGTAGTATTGAAACTTACATTTATTTACAGTGATGATGTGATCTTTTAAATACATTTTCTAAGCTTAATGCTTGGTATTGCTAGGTAACTTAACTTACTTAATAAAGTCTAAAACGTTAGCTTGCCTTTTACAATATAAAATTAGTGATTTGGTAGGTAATATAGTTACAAAAGCTTAATATGACTGCATAATGTATAGTATGAAATTACAGGGATAGATATATTTTATTGTACTTCATGTGTATAGAGGTGTTAGAATTGTCCCAGAATTGTAGCTGCTGTAGCCCCCTGCTGTGTGATAATGCAAATGGCATCTAATGCTTTAATGTGCTGTGTTTTTGCAAAAATACTGGGTAGCACTGTATTGGTTGCAAAACTGTTACTCTGGACACTTCACTAGCAGTGAGCAAATATTTCAGAGCAATCTTTGCAGGATCTCGAAGAAGTGTGATTGAAGTGAAAAATTCAGTGATTTTCAGTAGGTGACTAACTAATATTGGGTTTGATCTTGATATATTATTTCAAAACATCTTGCTGATATAAATCAGTGCTTCCCCCCCTTAAAAGCTATAAACAACTGAGCTAGCTGTAATATTCTGAACTAGACACAATACCATGCCATAGAATAGCAGCACTGTCCCATTCAACTTCAAATACTGCCTATCAGTGATTCGAGCACACCTATATCAACTGATTATAGTATGAGCAAAATATGCTAAATATATGGTGTTGCAGTATATTTTAATGACTATGCTTATGCACGTGTATGCATGTGTGCACACAAACCATTCTATGGCTGTATAAACAGATATATAGTTACTATCTTAACAATAGCACCATCTGATTTAGTTTTTAAAATTTTAAAAATCCTTAATGCTTGTGGTGTTTATGTATAATTTTCACAATGAAAGCAACTACTTTAGACATCTACATTTTGAAAATGAATATTTTAAAATCTACTTTAAGTGTTAATCTACAGTTTAAATTCTTCATCCAAATTATGAATATTTACTTATCAAGGGGATATTGTTCTAATCAAGCGTGCATAGGATTCCAACTTTCATTACACAAGGAAATAATTAAATAAAACATCAGTTGATAGGTTAGTGTTTAGTAAACATACAACTGACACAAATTAAGAAGTACACAGTGCTGAATTCAATACAATGTGAATTGTACTTATCATTTCTTAGAAGTATGCAACTAGTGAGAAATACTTTGGGCATCTTTTGTCAATTGTTAATTTATTCCTTTCTATGAATGTTGCAACTGTTTTACTACTACTGATCATAAACATGAGGAACAGTGACTGAACTTCTGCCCGCTTTTTCAATACTGAGTTTTCATGAGATGGACTAAAATGTTACTAGTGGAAATAAATGCCACTCGGTTCAATGGAATTTGGGAATTGTTAGTAAGAAGTCTGAAACTCCCTTAAGCAGTTGATGCTGACTGAAAATATAGTGTAATAAGTTTTAATCAACTTAAGAGTATACAGAACATATGTCAAGTATGTGTAACTTATTTTTATTTTAAAATTGAAATTTGTGACAAATAAGCAACCGCATTTAAACAAAAACAACAACACCCATACATGCATCAGAACAAGTATTTATGGGCATTAGGATCCATATCTGAGTTCTTCCACAGTCTGGGACAGACAACTTAGTATAGCCAGGCTATATTATTGATATGTTTCCTTTTAAAATGTGATTTTATTCATTCTTGGCAAGGATTTTTTTTATATACCATGAATTTTTATATGTTTCCAAAGTCAAACCGTTTTCTAGTTTCCTCCATGTTAGCAGAGCTGACAAGCTGATACCTGTAGTTCAAGGACCATAAGTGATCTTCAATGTATCTTCAGGTTGTTCTTAAGACTACATGGAAATCAGTGTTTTGAAGATTCCACCTTGGGATATTAAGACCAAGAGAATGATGTGAGGAGAAACTTTAATAAAAAGGCCTTATGTTGTATTTGTTTTCATAATGTTATCTTTTGGGATACTTAGGCGATAGGAACTTTCATGTCAAAATATGTATGTTTGCTGGGTTGTAAGTTCTCAGAAGTGATTCTTTTTTAGCTTAGTCTTCTTTTTAAATGCGATTTCTACTCTTACTCTTTCTCCTCCCCCATGTGACAATAGATAGGGCTAGATTAAGCCTTTTGACTTTGCTTAAATTGTAGCTTAGTTCACTTTGGGTGATTTCACTGAGTTTAGACAGACAAAGATGGTCTCTCTCTATTTGCTGTCAAAGTTAGGAACTTCCCGGAGACCAAGTCCTATGAGGAAAGGTTGAAGGAGCTGTGTATGTGTAGCCTGGAGAGGAGACGACAGAGAGGTGATATGATAAACATCTTCAAGTACTTGAAGGGCTGTCATATAGAGGATGGTATGGAGTTGTTTTCTGCTGCTCCAGAAGGTCAGACCAGAACCAGCAGGTTGAAATTAAATTAAAAGAGTTTTCGGCTAAACATTAGGAAAAACTTCCTGACAGAGTGGTTCCTCAGTGGAACAGGATTCCTCGGGAGGTGGTGGGCTCTTTTTCTTTGGAGGTTTTTAAACAGAGGCTAGATGGCCATCTGACAGCAATGCTGACTGTGTGAAATGCTGATTGCCACTTTGGGGTTAGTAAGCATTTTTTCTCCATGCCAGTTTGGTCAGAGATCCTGGAGGTTTTTTATCATCTTCTGGGCATGGAACAGGGATCACTGGGGTGTGTGTGGGGGGGGGAGGTATTTGTGAATTTCCTGCTTTTTGCAGGGGATTGGACTAGATGACCCTGGAGGTCCCTTCCAACTCTATGATTCTGTGATTACTAGAGGAGAGCCCAGTAGGGATTGTTTCTGCATATTTCCTTCAAGATTCAGGATTTTTTAAAAAGTCAGTCAAATCCTGCACTGGCTTGATTTTAATTTTTTTTTCAAACCATTTCATTCTGCTGTATAAGTTACTAACATTGGCGACACCATTGTAACTGTATTTGACTATAAAACAATAAAATGAGTGCTTTAAAATGTTGATGAATACGTAACATCTTTTAGTGTCTGGTGCAGAACCGTAATTTAATCTGGGAGTAAGTATATTTTGTCCACCCCATAGTGATAAAGCCTTTATATACCTCAATTTATCTCTAATATAAATAAACAGCTGTATCTTATGCCACAAGTGAATCAAAGAGATTAATGTTAAAAAATTAATATGTGAAAAAAACAGTTCTTTCAATTTATATGTACTTTCTGTCTTCTGAAGTTCACAAAGTACAAATTGACAGTTAATAAAAAGGAGCCATGGATCTTAAAGACAAAGGTTCTGATCAGAGAAATAGCATTTGTTTTAAAGAATTTATTATTTAATGAGGTGAAATAGCATAAAATCAAATAATATGATTAATTTTTGCATTACTGTAGTGCTTCCTGTTATTTATTATCATATAGTTTTTATTTTCAGCTTTTACATTGCAGAAATATGTTTTCAACTTAGTTGCCTTAGTATACAATACTATTTACCTCATTCAGGATATATTTCAGTGTGGTAGCTGTGGTAGGCTGTGGCAGCAAAAATGGAGTCTTGTGGCTCTTTAAAGACAAATAATTTGTTGAAGAATACTTGTTAGTGGCCATGAGCTTACATACATAAGTCTTTATGGGATCTGACCTACAACAGCTTAGGTTTCAAGAAACAAGCCTTTAAATGACCACAAGACTGCTTTCTGTTTTTACAGGATATACCTTTAATTTCTTAATGAAGTAAGGCATTAATGAAAGCCTGTGTAGTGTCATACTAGAATATGGGAGACCCATGTTTGAGTCCCATTCTGCCATGGAAGGTTGCTGGGTGACCTTGGGGCAGTCATTCAGTTTCACCTCCTCACATGGTTATTGTGAGGATAAAATGGAGGTATGTGTCTTTGGGTCCCCATTAGTGAGTAAGGCAGAGTATAAATGAAACAAATAATTATTCATACAAGTTTATATAAACATTAGAGTGGTATGTGAAAACTTACACATTAACTTCATATTCTTAATCTGCTTGGTTTGAGAACATAAGAACATAAGAGACGCCAATGTTGGATCAGGCCAAAGGCCCATCCAGTCCAACACTCCGTGTCACACAGTGGCCAGAAATACCAGGTGCCATCAGAAGGTCCACCAGTGGGGCCAGGACATTAGAAGCCCTTCCACTGTTGACCCCCTCCAAGCACCAAGAGGACAGAGCATCACTTGCCCCAGAGCCCTATCTATACCTTGTGGATAATAGCCACTAATGGACCTCTGCTCCATATGCTTATCTAATTCCATTTGAAGCTGTCCATGCTTGTAGCCGCCACCACTTCCTGTGGCAGTGAATTCCATGTGTTAATCACTCTTGGGGTGAAGAAGTACTTCCTTTTATCCATTCTAACCGGACCGCTCAGCAATTTCATTGAGTGCCCACGAGTTCTTATATTGTGAGAAAGGGAGAAAAGTACCTCTTTCTATTTCCCTACCTGCTCTATCCCATGCATCTCCCTTATAAATAAAAGCCGAATGGTGGTGGCACTTCTTTAGAACATTCCACACATTCCAAAATCAGTTATCTCTCTGATCTGTCATTCAGAGGGTCTCCCTATCCACTGGCTGCTTTGCCGGAGTCCTGCCTCCAACATTCTAAACATTTTGCTGTTCCTCTCACCCCCATAGCCAATCAAAACACAGAAGTTATTTGCATATGCCGGCTCACTGGCCTTTGCCTCGGAACACAGAGGTCATTTGCATATGCGACTTGATTGGCTTTTGCCTCTAACGTTCTAAACAGCTTTCTGTTCTGAGGTAAAATGTGTCCAACCTCCAGGTGAGGGCTGGAGTTCCCTCAGAATTCCAACTGCTTTCCAGATGGCAGAGATCAGTTCCCCTGGAGAAAATGGTGAGCTCTGTATCCTTATATGCTGCTGAGGTGGCCCCCTTATGACAGCCAATGTGATGTAGCAGTCAGGGCTTCAGAGCACGGGAGAGGCTGCAGGTGTGTGGGGGGTGGAGAGCTGAAGAGTGAGGGGGAAATAAAGGTAGGTTGATGATTGGCTGGGAAGGAGATAGGGTTACCAACTCCAGGTGGGAAATTTCTGGAGATATGAGGGATGGAGCCTGGAGAGGGTGAGGTTTCAGGAGGCGTGGGACCTCGGACAGGTACAAAGCCATAGACTCCACCCTCCAAACCAACTATTCCCTTCTGGGGAACCATCGTTGCCAATCTCCAGGTGAGGGCTGGAGATCACTCAAAATTACAACTGTTCTTTAGGTAGCAGAGATCAGTTCCTCTGGAGAAAATGGTGGACTCAGTGTCATTATACCCTGCTGAGGTCGCCACAGCAAATTGACACTGAGTGTCCAAGGCCGGGGCACCCGCCCAGAGCCTCTTTCTAGAGGTCGTTGTATTTATTTCCACAACGGGCCTTTTTCCTAGTAATCTTATAAACCTCAATCATGTCACCCCTCAGTCATCGTTTCTCCAAGCTAAAGAGCCCTAAGCGCT
>NW_015168697.1:88322-103072 GCF_001447785.1 Gekko japonicus
TAGACTTGCATGGACTCCTTTATACATTACAGCACAAGAAGAGTTGCAAAGAAAATGCGGAATGAATTTTCCATTACGATCTCTGGAATGACAGCCCCTGGGAGTAGCAGGAGTATTCTGGCACTGGAACGACAGCCCCTAGGAACAGAATCTGTGTGCTGGTCCGACTGGACTGATGGATAGCTCTAGTGGTGGGGAAAACTCCAAGAGGGAGAGCTAGAAGAGGGGATGGACATTCCTTAGGAGAGAAGGATCCCATAGTGATAGTCTCCTCCCCCCCACACCCAGCCCATTTCCTCCTCCTCCACATTTCCAAGCCCAGTCAGGCACAGAGATTGGGGTGGGGGGGAGTCTAATGCAAGGAAGTCTGCTCTCCAAAGTAGTCATTTCCTCAAGGGTGATGCTCTGTATTCTTGGTGCTTGGGGGGCAGAAGAGAAGAAGAGATTGGATCTATACCCCACCCTTCACTACCCAAAGGTGTTTCAGAGCGGCTTACAAACTCCTTTCCCTTCCCCTCCCCACAACAGACACCCTGTGAGGTAGGTGGGTCTGAGAGAACTCTTGACAGAAACTGCTCTTTTTCAAGAACAGCTGTGCCAGAGTTATGGCTTGCCCAAGGTCGTCCAGCCAGGTGCAAGTGGAGGAGTGGGGAATCAAACTCGGTTCTCCCAGATTAGAGTCCGCACACTTAACCACTACACCAAACTGGCTCTGGGCAACACTGGGAGGGCTTCTGGAGTTCTGGTCCTGCTGGTGGACCTTCTGATGGCACCTGGCTTTGGGCCACTGTGTGACAGAGTGTTGGACTAGATGGGCCACTGGCCTGACCCAACATGGCTTCTCTTATGTTTTAACTCAGTGTGCTGCAGCATTGAAAAAATTCAAACTCTTAAGGTAGGGATGATTAGGAAAGGGATTGAGAATGAAACAGCTGATATTGTAATGCCCCTGTATAGATTTATGGGGTGGATGTGTTGGATGGAACAGCGGTCACTGAGTGTTTGGAGGGGGAGGTATTTGTGTATTTCCTGTATTGTGCAGGGGGTTGGATTAGATGACCTTCTCAGCTCAGGAACTCTACTCAAAATACAGGAGCTGCCTAGTTTTCTTTAAACCCTTGTGAAATGGCACTCCCCTTCCTCCTTCCCTCCCTCCCTCCTTTGCTAAAATAGCCCTAGTTAGGGTTGCCAGGTTCCCCCTGGCCACCTCTGCGGGATGACTCTGCTACTCACATGTTGTCTGTCAATCCCCTCTTTATCCCACCCTTCCTCCAGTCTCCCTTCCCTTATATTGACCTCACAACAATGGCAATATCACCCAGCCGGATGAAGGGAGCTTTGACTCTTGGAAGCTTATTCCCTGAAATTCTTGTTGGTCTCTAATCTGCTACTGTACTCAAATCTAACTGTCCCAGTATCACCGAGAAAGCGTCATGCAAAATTTAGATCTGAACATGGGTCTCCTCAGTTCACACTGGTCTTCATGCCATTGGTCCATCTACTTCAGCATGGTCTGCTCTGATGCAAGTGATCTCTAGAGACTCAGACAGAGAAAGATCCTTTCCAACACTGTTCTGTTAGACCTCTTCGGTTTAAACCTTTATCCTTTGGCATACAAAGCATGGTCTCTCTACCATCAGTCCATCAGTGTCACCATTGTCTACTCAGGCTGGCAGTGGTTCTCCAGGGTTTTATGTAGAGGATTTTGCCCATTCTGTGCTTTGTTTCTGAGCCGTTGGGCTTGTCTAGGGGGGTTCCCAGGCCACCCTAAATTTCTGGAGAGCCCCTTCCTAAATCCCACATTGTTCCACCTCCATAAATAGTGACAATGGCCTGCGATGTCACTGGCTCCTCCCTATGATGTCACTGGGCCTCGGTTCTTTTAAGGACCTAGCACAGCAATGCCTCTGGCCCAGCCCCCCCCCTCGGGAAATTGGAAAGTCTACGCCCGCCATAAAATGATTGATAGCCAATCAGATTTCCAGTAGTCAATCAGAAGCCCTTCTGGGCAAAAATCCTACTTGGTCCACTTGCTAAAAACACTTGATGGGTGCCAGAACACGTCGAGGACCTCTGAGTTAGATGTACTGCATGTGGGCTCTGCTATTGAGAGCCAGTTTGGTGTAGTGGTTAAATGCACGGACTCTAATCTGGGAGAACCGGGTTTGATTCCCCCCTCCTCCACTTGCACCTGCTGGATGACCTTGGGCAAACCATAGTTCTGTCAGAGCTGTTCTTGAAAAAAAGCAGTTTCTGTCAGAGCTCTCTCAGCCCTGCATACCTCCTCCCCTTGATCTTGATGGCCACTGTGCAGTTCTGCCTCTACTGATCTGTAATGTTCCAGGTGTTGTAATGTAATACTCAGTTTCTCAAACAAGTGTATGCCTGTCTGTTGGTCCACTTAGGAATCTTGATCCTGGTTGTGTGGTGGTTTGGTGTAGTGGTTAAGTGTGCGGACTCTAATCTGGGAGAACCGGGTTTGATTCCCCACTCCTCCACTTGCACCTGCTGATGTGACCTTGGGTCAGTCACAAGCTTTGGCACAGCTGTCCTTGAAAAAGAGCAGTTTGTGTCAGAGTTCTCTCAGCCCCACCCACCTCACAGGGTGTTTGTTGTGGGGAGGGGAAGGGAGAGGAGTTTGTAAGCCGCTCTGAGACTCCAAGTGAAGGGTTGCACCAGGCAGGCAAGTCACCATACGGTCAGTACGCGGGTTCGCCACCCAGCTGTCTACCTGCCTAAGGATCGAATCACCCACTACCAAGAGCCCCCCTCCCACCCTGCTCAGGGATGGTTCCTTGGTGCAAAAGGAGAGCCGCTCACCAGCTGGGGAAGAGGTCCCTTCTGAGGGCACATTCCCCTTATCCTCAGCATGGTGCCCTGTTTCCCCTAGACCCTCATGCTCCCTGACAGCAGCGGGGCTGCCAGATCCAGAGCGGGACATATCTAACAAGTCCCCGAGAGTCTTTTCTGTGCGCGTAACTGACTGTCTCTGCTTCTCCAGGTCAGCCACCTTGGCCTCAAAGGAGCAAACACGTTCCCTGAGAACCAGGAGCTCCTTGCTCCGAACACACACCCAAGACTTATGTCCAGTGGGCAGATAGTCATACATGTGACACTCCCTTCAAAACACTGGATAGCCCCCAACCCCCTGCTGGCATTCTGACTTCATAATTCTTTTAAAATAAGTAAATATAACCCCCCTTTTAAAACCCTTTGTATTTATGTGGTTTTTCTTGTTTAAGTCAACTTACCTTACAGGGAAGACAAAAAGCCTAGGGCCTTGGCTTTCTGGCTCTTCTTGGGCTTCTTACAGAGCCCCTAGTCTAAGAGCCACAGAGAAAGAGCTCTTTAGCTCGCCCTTTGGCTCGTGCCAGAGGCTCGTGCCTCTGCCAAGGTGCTTTTTTAAATACTGAATTACAGTCAATCACAGTCAAACAATGCCCCTTCCTCTCCCTCTCTGAAGCAGCCAGGACTCTGCAACCACTCTAATCGCTTTCACACACTCCCAAACACAGTCTTCCCACACAATATCCTTAGCTGAATCCCCTCGGCTGAAAGCAAGTTAAAAAAACACTCACCCCTCTAGCAGCTCTGTCTCCTGTTCCTGCTCAGAGCTCAGCTGGTTGAGAGTTCAGCACTTAATTTCTTCTGAATGTATATTTTTTAAAATGTGTATTTCCAAGTTTTTAACTTGTTTTTCTACGAGATGCTGAAGAGAGAATCCACATTGCAGGTTTTGCACCTTTACATTTATCCTACAAAGCAAGTTGTCTCTTTTGCTGGTGGTTGTGGTTGGAATATCAGAACTGCCTACTAAGCTCACAGATCTGCACATAACTTAGTTGAACCAATGAGAAGACTAATGGATCTGTTGAGCTTCAATTTAGCAGCCTTTCAAGAAGCTTTCTTTTCAGATGATGGCTATCAAGAAATTGTGCAATGGTTCACAAAGAATCCAAAGTAGTGGTCTTAGTATAATAACTTTAATCAATTAAGGGTCAAACTAGATGTCTGCTTTAGTGCTCTTAGTTGATGACAGCAGATACTTGTGCTTTGTTTTGGATTGGGACTGTGGTGCCATTTCCTTGACTTCAAAGGGCTTTCTGGAGTTGCTATTGTCTCTTCGGGAAAAAAGGAAAGGTTATACCTGTATATGCTATGAAAACAACCTGAACATCCCCCCCCCCCCCAGCTATTTACCAATAAGCCATTTATAAAGGCACAGCGATTAATCTGTCCTAGCTATTCATAATTTCTCTATGTGTATGTCATGTGGTTGGAAAAATGGGGAATAACATACCAAAAATTAGAAGATCAGCACAGTTATTTGGCAGGGGAAGCAGTAATGGTGCCCAAGTTCCAGTTACTGAAAGATAAAAGAGTAATCTGAAATAAACGGGAATACACTTTATCACATATTTACATTGCTATAGGGCCATGAGGGAGGAGTTTCAAAATAAATTCAGATAATTAACATCTGAGTGATGGATCAGTTTCTGCAAACTTTTAATTAAAACATGTACTTAATGTCTACTCGGCTATCATTTTAGTGACTTTTCTTGCTCCCCCCTTTCTGTTTGTCTTCAAAGAGTTGCTTTGCAGTGTTTATCCAGCCATGTTTGTGAACCTTAAATGTTGTTTTACTTAGCAAAGCTTTCTGTCCCAATAGCTTAAAAATGTCTGATAGTGCTGAGAAATTTAAGACCAAATTGTCTAAGTGTCAGTTTCAGTAAATATGTAGGGATAAATATCTGAACAAATGGAAAAATACCAAACTGACCTACATTTGCTAGATTATCAGTGTAAATGGACCTGTTTCTATTCCTGCCATGCAATATGGCAAGAGACTGTTCTGATTATTCCCCAACTAGGAAAAGAGTGGACTAATTAAATGGAAGTAATAAGAAATCTGTGTTCAGTATTAGATACAAATTTGTGTTTTGGGTTTCAAACACGTTGCTTATTGTTAGTCCTACTTTAAAAAAAAAATAATTTACCCTAATCTTCTCACTGAGGTACAGTTTTTTTTTAGCTGTATTGTAGTAGCTCTAAACTGGTAGAAATGAAAGGATTTTTGAGGTGTGCTAATACTAAACAAAAGGGTTACCATCCATGGTGCAGGAAAGCTCTAGGGAATCTTTCTATCATTGATCAACTAATTTAGTTGTAGATGGGTCGGTAATCCTGGGCAACAATTGAAGAGAAGAGAAAATAAAGGATGTCATTCTGACCAAAAGTCCCTGGAGCTTTCAGAGGTCTCCACTCTAAGGATAAAGGGGACGAGATGAGAATAATGTAAGCCACTTTGGCTCTCTGTTGGGCAAAAAGGCATGGATTTAAATGAAGTAAATAAATATGGATTTAGACAATTGCTATTCCTCCATAGCAGCATAAGAGACTTCATCTTTTCAATGTTGTCTCTCATATACACATTCAAAACAGTATGTTCATGTACTGTTACTGTGTGTGTTTCCAGTGGAAACCAGGATTTGCTTGGGAAACAATTCATGTGCTCTGTGTGGAGTTTCTGCTGGTGGGAACAGATATACTTGACCTTGAAACAGGAATATCAGCACTCAAGGTTTATTAATAATAATATTATATAAAATAAAATTATTTTAATTTTATACTAAAAACACAACTTTTTGAACATGCTTTGATATCAAAATTGTTTAGTATACTTAAGGCTTATCGTTCTGGTCAAGGTCTCAAGTAGAGATGTAAAATTTCCGGATAATTTTGAAGCTCGGAAAAAAACCCATTTTTTTCCCCAGTTTTTTTCGGGGGGAAATGGAAATTTTCGGAAAAATTGAAAAAAATGCTACATTAGCATTTATTTTGTCTTTTCTAGATTGAAAGTCATTCTGTTACTTTAGGAACATAAAATATGACTATGGACATTTTTACTTGGCATGAAATTATCACAACTAGCATATTAAAAATATAGTGTATCCAAACAATTATTACAAACAGAATACCCACCCACATGCAAAAACAAAACTGAAACCTTTTTATTTTCTTCTGACAGTAGCACCTCCTAAAGGAAGAAATGCATCTTGTTATTGCATTGGAGAGTTCAGTTTGTAACCTAGGACTTGCTTGCCTTCAGTGCACAGAAATTAGATCAATCTGATAACATATATATATATTTTAGAAATGATTTGGAAAATATTTGCACACCTTGTCTTAAAATATTTTATTCATCATGTTAAAATAAAATGTTCCATAGTCATTTTTTTAATTTTTTTTTTAAATTTTTCGGAAAAAACAAAAAAGGCTTCAGGAAAAAAAATGGGAAAAAACCTGGTTTCCCCCCGAATTTTGCCGTTTTTTCCCCCTGGCCTTCACATCTCTAGTCTCAAGTTCTTGGATCCCTTTACCTTAAACTTATTGGAAGTGTAGGGTTGGTTCCTACGAAGTGTGAACACAGTGGTGGAATATGAATTTTTCTTTTCACCCACTTCCCCAGCAACCTTACCAGCCTTCAAAAAGTTGGTTCTGGATGTTATAGAGTATGTTTCCCATCTTCTTTTTCAGCCTGAGACACTTGTCCATGGGGTCCTGTGACCTCTACAATCAGCTTTTCAAAGACTGAAGGAGTGGAGTACATGGTATTGCCTTCTATTTGTGTGTCATAATATCTAACCCACTGTGGTTTATCATCTCCTATTTGTATTTTTTGGTTGTGAAACAAACAGTATTTCAATGTGGCAACAAAAATCGTGTTTGTCATTGTTATCTAGTCTGCATATGTTCTTTAGATTTGCTACAGAAATATATTGCAGCGGATGTTTTATTTTAACAATGATATTACCACCATTTTTTGGGAACATGGAAAGTGAAAATAATCAACTCAACGATCAGTGTATATTCCTATGTGTAGGTTCAACAGCAGTGTATAAGTCTATACCAGAGGTCATTTCGGGGGGGGGGAACGCAGTTCCCCTGGGTGAGGTGCAGGGGGCGGGGCACATGACGAAGCCCCGCCCCCTGCTTCCGGCCGCCCCGCTTCCAGCCCTCATTCAGCCAGGAGGAGGCAGGAGAAGAGGGAGGGTAAGTTGCTTCCTCCCTGCCTCTCCCCACCCCTGCCTGCCTGGGGCCAGGGAGGGCCTTGGCGGGGCTTCCTCGCACTTCCGCTGGCCTTGCAGGTCCACTGCCGGGCCCCTGATGTCAGGGGGTGTGGCATATGCTAATGAGTTATGCTAATGAGTTCCCCTAGCTTTTTTTCTACGAAATGACCCCTGGTCTATACTGAAGACTATTCAAATGGTGTAGGTTCATTGTCTTAGCCACAGGCCATAACATAATACATCAGACTATAAAATGGTAATGTAAACAATAAAAAAAATCAGTATACTCTTATACTCCTTCTACTTTGCATTAAATACTGAACTCATTCTGATTTTCCTTGTTGCTAAGGCAAATAACGCCATTCTGCTAGAGACATAGTGGTCAAGGTCCGAGAGTAAAAATGTGACCAGATCCAGATCAGAGAGTCTGTTACGCTGTGGAATAATAGGGATGATGTACTTTAACCTAGGGGCTTCATGCCATGGGCATCTCAGAATATAATGTACAATATCAACTTCCCCCATATCACAAAGACAAAGTCTAAGGGGTCCTGATCATTGAGGGCATGGATTGAAATCTTAAAGCTGTAAAAGCCGATCTTAATTCCAGGCTGGTTAACCTCTAAATATAAGGACATACAGTGATCCCTTTAAAAAAAACTTGAATAATGGTACTGTAAGACAACATGCCATCACATCCTGATCCATAAACCCATCCTTTTTGAACACCCATTCCTTCAGTTCCCATGCTTGGGTTTTATTCCTTAATAGATCATCAGGAATTGAAAATTTCAATTTAATCGAGGCTGAATGGTCACCTAATCTCTTGGAGGCTTTCAGGTGCAAACTAAAACTTAACCCCCCCAGGGAATCCTGGGGTCCTGAAGACTATTCAATTCTGCTATCTTTTTTGTCTGATTTGCTATTGGTTTGGGTGGGGGGGGGATTCTGTGGATAATCGCAAAAACAGCAAACCAGTGCTGGAGAGGTTTCTGGAAAATGAAGCCATACGTCTGGGTGGCTTTTTGCTTTTGAACCTGTAAAGCAATATTGAAGAGGTTGTAAACTTTAGCTCTGTGTGAAAAGTTTGCATGTTCTATGCAATTACTCTGTATAAGCACTTGCAAGATTGACAGTGCAGTCCTAAGCAGAGTTGCATCCTCTTGAGCTCTTGATGCAACTCCACTCAGAAATGCACAGTAAATCTCATCTTAATTTTTTTTTTAATGCTGTTCTGGTATAAATATGGGGAAGTGTGAGAGGTTAGATAATATATTGACCCTGGGAGATAATGTAGGATATAAATATTTTAGATTTAAAAACCTCAGCAAGTCATATTGGACTCTTTCAGCCGCAAAGATCTCTTATATGTATAGTCAGTAAAGCCAGTCTGGACAATAGTCATAAAATCTAGAACTGTCTCAGTTGTGCTACTCTGCCTTTGAGAATCTGTCCTGAATTTCTCCTGACCTTTGAAAAGCTGGCAATGTACTCAGGGAGTCTTTCAGTATTCAGGGGCAATTATTTTGCCGCTGTTACTGTTGTTGATATTGCAGTGACTATTTTAACTGATGTTCTGGATCTGAATGATTTCTCTTTAAGCTGTTCACAGAGACCAAAGTAGGTTAATGGAGAGTGGAAATAAATTTTATATTGGATGAATAAATATTATACTTCCTTTAATTGACTGTAGAATTTGAGACCATCAGTTATGGTCATACAGTGTTTCTCTCCTTCTTATTCTGTACCATAATGACTATTGAAGTATATATTAAGATAAGATGGATTGCTATGCAAAAACAAAAAACTGAACATGCATAGCATGTTAAGGGTACAATAGTGAACATAATAGTGCCAGTGTAAGTATGCATCTCTGTCAAAGAGCATAATGGGGGTTAATTGAGTGTGTACTGGTCTTTAACTTTTTGATCTCTACCATTTTATTGACCCTATTTCATGTGAAAACAAATGCTAGATAATGAGGATATGGACACTTTTCTATATTAATATTTAATTCCTTTATAGAACTTCAGACCTTAGTAGTTAGTTTTTAAGCATAGTCAAGCTGCATGATTGCCAAATTATGTACTATTAGTATTCTTTAGTTTTAATCAACCTAGGTCTAGATATGAATAGAGCATTCTTTGACTACAACATCTTCCATTGTACGAATCATCTATGTATACTAAAAGTAACTTTTGTTTACTGTTTCTGAACTCACTCCTTCTTTGCTTTCTAACTGATCAGGGCACATGAATTCATTCATTTTAAAAAATTATCACACAAAGATTCAAGGCTAGTTTTCATTGATTAAACTATAGCCAAGAAGTTAAAATGAATTGCTTTTTCACTGATTCCTCCTACAGTTTGGAAAAGTGAACATATGGAGTTGGGTTTCAAGCAGGGGTCTTTCATATCACCTATTACCTGATCATTTTAGGGAATTCAGGTTTGGCTACTTTGACTGACAGTGTACAAGCCACTTCATGGTGCTAGTGGCAAGCAACAGCATATCGAAGTGCCTTGCCTGAGGGTTACAGAGAAAGGATGAAATGGAAGCTTTTATGGTCACCACTACCTTGGGTTTGAAATGAATTGCAAGGGAAGTGAAGTAGTAGAAGTTCACAGCTCAGTACATATACTGAGATGGGGTTGGGGTGAAAACCCTTCTCTTGCAAGGATTTGCAAACAGGATTGGTGAGATAGTCTCTTCTGATCTCTTCCCCATGTTATTCATTAAATGCTTAAGTAGGAACTTAATGTAGGAACTATCCCATGTAATATTATAAAAGCATTCTAGTCACCACTGAGTCACTTATCTTTTAAAATAAACTTTCATGTCTGGTACAGCACTGATAAACTGTTAGAATAGGATTACTAGCAATCGCTTCATGACTAGGATGGCAGATCACCTGCCTTTGAAAAGTTAAAAATTTAAACCCCCACAGAACAAACAACTCTGGATAAAACACTATTACATGGTAGTTAAATAAAAAGTAGTAGTGTTGGAATTTGTGATATCATATGGACAGATAAACACCCTCTGTCATAGGTGCGTGTTCTGTCACCATTCTTCCCCCAACTGTATTCCAGTGTTATCTTTCCTCTCCATGAAACAGATTGCGACCCTATTAAACTGCAGGTCTCTTGAGCTGCTGTAGCACAACCATTTGCAATCCTTGGTTTAGAAGTGGCCAGAATCACGGGTTATTAACCAGAGGATGCATAGTATCCTGGAAAAAAATCCTGACTCTAATAATTAATGTTTTAAAACTGATATGCATATGAATCTTACAGCAGTTTTAATTTAGACTAACATTTGTGCCTCTATTCAATTTGCTTGGAATTATACTTTTCAGCCTTTTTTAAAAGCAAGGTTAAATTAATAAATGTATTGTTTAATAACTGCTTGTTATTGAAATTGCAACATACGATGAGATTTCCTGTAAGAAAACCATCATCTATTCTCTTGAATGTGAACTTTTCAGCATAACATGCTTTGAAACTTTTAGATAGGGAACTAGGTGGTGCTGTTCTTTCATCTTTGTATATTAGCTGAGCTCGTGTTCTTTTGAATATGGCTTTCTTTTTTAACTAGAAATTTGGCTATCCCTCCTTCTTTAGTTAAGGATGTAGATCTAATTTTTAATATACTAGTTGAGGAGACACACTGCTTCCTTTCTTTGCAAACACTGACTATGAAGCATGGAAAAATACAGCAGTTGCTTTCAGTTGGTGCTAGGAAAGAGAATCTAGAAACAGGACTGGAATTTATCTACATGGGTATTGCATATTTTAAAAGGAGCTGCATTGCAGGAAGAAGTCTATTAATAATAAGAATGTGGTAGGGCCTGTTTCATGTTTCTGTATGTTGACACAACCACTAGCAATCTTGGGTGCTTTATAAATAGACCAAGAAAAATGCAGACTGTACCAACAGAGTGAAAATGTTGATGATACCCAACGTATTCTGGTATGTATAAATTTAGATTACAAGCTCCATGAGGTAGGAAGGTGGATTTTTTGTTTGTTTATCTGGTCCAGTTAAGTGCCGTATAAATTGAATATGTATATATTACATGTCTTATTCAATACCAAGGAATGTTGAATTTCTCTTGAAACAAACATTGGATTCTCCAGTATCTAGTTCCTCAAAGAAAAGGAAGCAGGGAGCTCATGTAATATATAACTGTTTTGGTTCAGAACATGCAATAAAACGTTTACTACCAGATTACATTTTGATAAACTCCTGAGTTAACGTCCGTTCTTCCCCAAGACAATAGAAAATGGTGACCTTTTCAAGGTTCACTTTTTAATTGTGGTTCATCAATTTTAATTAAGTTGAACTCAAAGGTTTTAAAAGCTAATGATAATGACAAGTGGTATCTCCTATTTATTTTGAAAATGAGTTGTTTCCACATCAATTTTGTATTACAGTGATATTCTGTGTTATATGTGGCATTTTATGTTGCTTTCCATGGAAAAAAATATTGAGGGATGAGGATTTTGATAGAGACTAATCAAAATATGAACAGAACAAACCTTGATCATGAATGTAATTATTATAACTAAGCCAGACAGGAACATTTCCTTTCAGAAATAATGATAGATAGTAAATTCTCTGGTGCCTTGTCATCACAGTTTTGTTTCAGTTCCACAAAGCAGCAGAGAACAGAGGATTCAGGGTGAAAGAAGAGAATGACTTGGCAGGTATGGTTTGACAGTGAGATGTCCAACTTGGAATACACTGATATTCTCACCAAGGAGAATCATTCTGGATTGGTGTTCTTTGGACAATCATTTTAGTTTCCAGCACTTTTATGGTCCTTCATAACCATGGGTCTTGTTGTCTGAGCTATTTCATACACTGTGGCTCTATCTGCTTGCTAGGCAGTCATGGAAAAGAGCATTCTTTGCACCAGCTATGTACGGATAATGATGGGATAAAGGTAGAGGCTCAGGTTCAGCCTACCATTAGCTTTCCTACTTTGCATATTAGGAGAGCACAGAAGCAAAACCTAAAAATCAAACCAGACAAGATTTGAAAAAGCAGTAAGAGAGGTTCCGATCGTGTGTGAGAAAGTTGCTGATTCAGGATCTGAGAATTCGTCACATTTTTAACCTCATGTAAAAGCATTAAGCATCTGTGCCCTTTTCACAATATCCTCCCCCTTCTGGTTTATGATTGGTTCCGTTTTGGAAAAGTACAAACAAAGTGCTATTCCGCCAGGCTTTTGGTTGAGGCAGCGGACATCCACATATGGCCTCCCTGAGGCCTACTGGCCACCCATCTACCAGTAACGGGCCATATCCATCAGTACTAATGGGTCGGAATTTTCACCAGTAGCTATGACTACTGATTTTAAATGTTTAATGTAAATGTTTTACTGTGTTTTAAACCATACTGTATTATTTAAGATGACGTGACCCGCCCTGAGCCTGCTTGTGGGATGGGTGGGATACAAATATAATAAATAAATTAAATAATTAATTAATGTGTAAAGAAAGAAGTGAGTGAGATGTGATTGTTTTAGACAAAACTGGAACTCATGGGTGAGAGAAGCTGTAGCATGCCTAGTCCTGCATGCAGGAGAGAAAAGGTGAAGGCAACTGCACAGCATAGTGCAGTTTGGGATTATGTCTCCTTTCTGGTGATCTCCATTTTGGTTTAAGCCTTTACTCTTCAGTAACACCCTACTTGATGTCCTTGGGAAAGAGGGGAAAAAATCACATATACCAATATATGGCTCCTATTGCCCTGTATAAAAGGGGATTTTTAAAGTTTCCACACAGTGAATGTTTTCTGTTATTTTCCTGCAATTTGGCTGGGAGAATTCATTTGGGGAGAATCTATGAAAATTTAATCTCAGTTGGTAGAAAGCAAAGTTACAAGCAAAACTCTGTCTCACAGAAACCAGTGAATGCTGTTAGGGGAAAAAACCCCAAGCCAATGTAAAAATTATAATAAAGAAAATAGCCAAACAAAATGTAACAATGTTCCTGTGCATATCTATAAAAATAAATCTATTAAAAAGTTGCTTTTAACTAAGGTAGGGTTGGGTGGAAAATTGTAATCAATGTTATCCTCCTAAAATGGCAGACCAAAGACTGAGCTAATTATGTTTTCCCCTCCCCAAACTGTATGTGCATCCCCCCCCCCACTGGATTTTGTGCTTGTTTTTTTAGGTAAGATAAATAAAACCGCTACTAAAATCATTCTCTGCTGTATGTGGGTGGTAGGTAATCAGGACTGAAACTGGTCTTCTGCTAGTTTTTCCTCAGCCAGTAAACTACTGCTTATGTGCTGAGTGGTGACCAATGTTCCCTCTAAGCTGAAAAGTCTTGTGAGCAAAAATTCTACTTTTGTGAGCTGCCGGCATTAAAGTTGTGAGTGAGCGATTTGGCTCCTGCATAAAATAGTTTGCTCCGGAGCCATCCTCCCTGAGCGAAGACAAAAATGTGTGAGCTGAAGGCTAAAAAACTGTGAGCTGGCTCACACTAACTCAGCTTAGAGGGAACACTTGTGGTGACAGTCATTTCTAGAAAAGATGTCCATATACCAAGAAAATAAAGAAATGTTAATATCTACCCTAACACTCATATTCCTGATTGTTTCTGGAGGAAAAATGATATTCTTCAGTGTCTTTTAACAATATTGTGACATTTTTAATTGCACCTTTGTGGACCTATCCATTACTTCATTTAGAAAAATCTTCATCTGTATTTCTCAAATTTATACCCTGGTTGCAAGGCCTACTAGGCTTTTCTGTGGAGTTCATTTCAACTGGTGCTGAATCTTGAATTTTCAATTGTTTAATTAATATTTTGTCCTACTTAATTTATGGGAGTTACCGGCATGATGTTATATATTTTGGGATGTTAATTTTATGTAAGCCTTAGTTTTTGCTCTGCCAATTTAGCAGGGAGATCGTGATTAGCAATAAACTTATATTACAGACATTTTATATTGGTATGAAGAGAAATTTTGCATTTGTGACTTTGCTGGTGGATTATATATATATACTAGCAATAAGGCCCGTTGTGGAAATAAATAGAACGAGATCTAGAAAGAGGCTCTGTGAGAGTGCTCTGGCTTTGGGCAAACAGTGTCAATTTGCTGTGGCGACCTCAGCAGGTTATAATGAGGAACTGATCTCGGCTATCTGAAGAGCAGTTGTAATTTTGAGTGATCTCTAGCCCTCACCTGGAGATTGGCAACAATTGTTACCCAGGACGAAATGGCTGGTCTGGAGGGTGGAGTCTATGGCATTCTACCTGTCTGAGTTCCCACCCCTCTGCAAACCCCACCCTTTCCAGGCTCCACCCCTCAAATCTCCAGGAATTTGCCAGCCTGGAGTTGGCAACCCCATCTCCTTCCCAGCTAACCATCAACCTACCGTTATCTGCCCCTTTGACTTCAGCTGACTTCTGCCCTCCCTTCTGCAGAGCAATTGTGATTCTGAGTGGTCTCCATTCTCTTCGGCTTTGCGATCTGTACAGCAATGCTGTAAGGTAGGTTAGGCAGAAAGTCTATGGCTGGTCCGAAATCACCCAGGCAGCTTCCATAGGGATGCTCCCACTGAACAGGAGCAAGCAGCCAGGGCTAGTGATGCCATGCCAGTCAGGAGGCATGAAGTCACCCTGAGAGTGCTGGCAGGCCTAGGGTTGCCATTGCCAACC